>NC_083773.1:2938241-2965741 GCF_963514075.1 Conger conger | reverse complement strand
TCCGGCTCAACAGCAATACTGCAGGAGCTCAGTCTTCTGTGTGGCGACAGCGTGCTGTACATCATAGTGACACTTTATTTCCGCTCTGTAAAGTGGCCAGCGCACGCTCCGCGTTGAAGCGCTGGACATGGCCTCGTGCCATTAGACCCTGACGGAGGAAATGTCGACGCCCGACTTGGCATCGAGGCTGAGCCTGGCCTCACGCACAGCTCAAAGTAATGCCAAGTCCAGAGCCGTCACGGTTCAAATCGTTGAAACTTTGACCCTGTTTGAAGCGGACCGAGTGTGTCCAGTCACTTCACAGCTGTGTATGAAGCCTAACGCTACAAGCAGCACTGAACCCTGGCTGAGCCGTTTCACATAGGATACCTGGCTAAATATTAGCCCTATTAGTTTGTTGATGTTAAGGGGTAAACCAGTGGGTGGCACTGCTGCCTCACAGCAAGGAGGTCCTGGGTTCGAATCCCCGTCGGCCGGGGCCTCTGTGCGGAGTTTGCACGTTCTCCCCGTGTTTGCGTGGGTTTCCTCCGGGTACTCCGGTTTCCTCCCACAGTCCAAAGACACGCAGGTTAGGCTGATTGGAGAGTCTAAATTGCCTGTGGGTATGAGTTTGTGAGTGAATGGTGTGTGTGCCCTGCGATGGACTGGTGACCTGTCCAGGGTGTATTCCTGCCTTTCGCCCCAATGTATGCTGGGATAGGCTCCAGCCCCCCTGCGACCCTGTTCAGGATAAACGGGTTACGATAATGGATGGATGGAACCTACTATTATCACATATTGTTGCCGCTTGATACAGTTTTAAGGAATGAACGGCTTCCTGGATGGATGATGACTTTCAACAGCAGGTAGCACCTCAATCTTCGCACGTGTAGTCACCGGCTAACTTGGAGTTGAATGCAGCGTCTGCGTCTCGTCATGTGAAAGCAGCTTAACCCTTGTGTAGTCTTAACATTCTGTGTACTCCGCTTGTCCAAATGGTCAAAAATGGCCCACCTGCACTAAAATTTAAAACATTTTGGGGGCTTTCTCTGCTGTTAAACATCGGCCTGGGGCGGCCTGTAGCGTAGTGGTTAAGGTAAATGACTGGGACACACAAGGTCGGTGGTTCTAATCCCGGTGTAGCCACAATAAGATCCGCACAGCCGTTGGGCCCTTGAGCAAGCCCCTTAACCCTGCATTGCTCCAGGGGAGGATTGTCTCCTGCTTAGTCTAATCAACTGTACGTCGCTCTGGATAAGAGCATCTGCCAAATGCCAATAATGTAATGTAATGCAAACATAATTTGTGGGTCATTTTTGACCCTTAAGACAACACAAGGGTTAAGACAGTGACACTGCACTCACTGCTACTCTACCCCTGTATGATACACTGCGTGTGAGGTCGCAGGTGTGCCTGTTGTGGATTCTCCTTAAGCCGCTGATGTGATCAGATATCCTGCTGAATGTGTTCTTGGCCATCGCTGTGGACAACCTGGCAGACGCGGAGAGCCTGAACACCGCTCAGCAGGAGGAAGCGGAAGAGAAGGAGAAGAAGAAGAACGCCAGGTGATCGCAAACTCTAAACGCCAATCAGAACTCGGTATACTGTAGCGTAGTGGTTAAGGTCGATGGTAAATGGTTGGCATTTATATAGCGCCTTTATCCAAAGCGCTGTACAATTGATGCTTCTCATTCACCTATTCACACACACACACTCACACACACTCACACACACACCAACGGCAATTGGCTGCTATGCAAGGCACCGACCAGCTCGTCCGGAGCATTTGGGGGTTTGGTGTCTTGCTCGGGGACACTTCAACACACCCAGGGCGGGATTGAACCGGCAACCCTCAGACTGCCAGACGAGTGCTCTTACTGCCTGAGCCATGTCGCCCCCAGGTACATGACTGGGACCCCGCAAGGTCGGTGGTTCGATTCCCCGGTGTCGCCACAATAAGATCCGCACAGCCGTTGGGCCCTTGAGCAAGGCCCTTAACCTTGCATTGCTCCAGGGGAGGATTGTCTCCTGTTTAGTCTAATCAACTGTACGTCGCTCTGGATAAGAGCGTCTGTCAAATGCCATTAATGTAATGTAATGTAAAGTATACACTCAGTGAGCACTTTATTAGATATTTATTAGACTTATTTAGTCTTCTGCCGCTGTAGCCAAATAGAAGTTTGACGTGTTGTGTGTTCAGAGCTGCTCTTCTGCATACCACTGTTGTAATGCGTGCCAACTCTAGAGACTGTTGTGCGTGAAAATCCCAGCCATTTCTGAGATACTCAAGCTACCCTGTCTGGCACCAAAAATCATTCCACAGTCAAAGTCACTTCGATCACATTTATTCCCCATTCTGCCAAATAATTGGCTTGTTAAATATTTGCATTAACAAGCTGGTGTACAGATCTACAGTACCTAATAAAGTGGTCACTGAGTACGTATTTAATCACCAAACTTACACAATCATGCACGATGAGTAATCAATATAACTAATCAAAACCTACAAGGTAGACCATGCGCAATAAGTGATCAGTATCTCTGAGTATAAATAACAGTATTTTTAATCAAGATTAAATTTTGTGGACCATACAGAACATGATCATTTATCAATAATTTGAATAAACTATTTGCAACCCCTGTCCCTATTGAGGCCTTTTTCTTTTTTAATTACTTTTGTAAGAGTATTATGGGTATTTCTATATAAAGATTCAACAGTAATAGGGTTGTTTGTCTGGCTTTGCACATCTTGATTATAAATGGCCTTTCTGAGGCTTCTGGGTGATATCGCACTTCTGTATTCCTGAGACTGACGCTGACATTTTACACTTCTGTTAAGTCACCGTGGATAGTTATAATGGAAGGTATATAATGTTAAAACACTGACTGGACACACACAGTATAAGTGTGGTGAGGAACCAGGCCATTCGACTGGGCGTTCGTCCGATTACGTCCTGTGGCCTGATATGGATGGATGGATGTGGTTTGATGATTTGACAGTTGTAATGTGGTTAGAGATGTAAATGTGCCCGTTGTTCCCGGTGACTGCAGGAGTGGGGGCGGAGACGGAAAGGAGGATGAGAAAGGAGAGGGGGACAGCAAGGTGAGTTCGGGCCTCACGTCCTCTCTGTATCACCGTGTCCGTCAAGCCGTTGCTCCTCACGTCAGAACATTTAATCAAAATGGCCGTTTCCACACGCACAGGCAGGTGAAAGCACTGCACAGTAATGTGGTGTGGTCATCTGCAGTGAGTGTACCGGCATATAAAGAGTTGAGGAATTTCGCAAGACCTGCTGGAGCCAGGTGTTTATTGTGCGACGTGATTGTACAACTTCTTGTGTGAGTTGTCGTGTCTAATGGCATGTTATGTGAACGCAGGTCCCAGTGGAGGAGGACGAGGAGAAAGATCCCTACGGTGACACTACAGGTAGAGAGCAGGGGAAACAGGCACCAGACACTACTGACGCATTACTGACACTATTGTCACATTACTGTCACATTACTGACACTACTGACATTACTGACACATTACTGACCCATTACTGACACTACTGACACATTACTGCGCTGTGTCTGTAGGGGACGAGCATATCAGTGCTGTTCTGCTGGAGATTACTGACATTACTGACACTACTGAGATTACTGACATCACTGACACTACTGAGATTACTGACATTACTGACATCACTGACATCACTGACACTACTGAGATTACTGACATCACTGACACTACTGAGATCACTGACATCACTGACAGTACTGACATTACTGCGCTGTGTCTGTAGGGGATGAGGAAGAGGAGGAGCCGGAGGTCCCTGCTGGGCCCAGGCCGAAGGTGTCTGAGCTGGTGAAGAAGGACAAGATCACGCCCATTCCTGAGGGAAGCTCCTTCTTCATCTTCAGCAACACCAACCCGTGAGTGTTAGCCAAACGCCTTCCCCTAAGCCGTGACCACACACCGGATAGCCAAACTCCTTCCCCTAAGCCGGGACCACACACCAGATAACCAAACGCCTTCCCCAAAGCCGTGACCTCACACCGGATAGCCAAACACCTTCCCCAAAGCCGTGACCACACACCGGATAGCCAAACGCCTTCCCCAAAGCTGTGACAACACACATGTACCAAACATTTTCACGAAAACCTGAACTGAACATCTCCCCAAGCCATACCCTACGCACCTACCATCGGCTCTCCCAACCCATACTCCGTATCAGGCAAACCTCTCCCCAGACCTTTACCACTCTGTACATATTCTACCAAATATATCCCCAAAACATTTAGAGCACTTCAAGAGTACCATTATCTCCCAGATCCTCATCTAACATGCATACCATAATTTTGCCAAACTGGATCAGTCCCCAAAACATAACCAACACGCACGTATTTTCAGATCTCCTCTAAAATCCTCCTCAGTTATCTCTGTGTTATCCTCACTTCTCCATGCTATGATCTTTGTACAGGTTCTACTAATGCAGCTGATATACAAATAGTGTACATATAGTGAATACCAACTGTAGATGCTGTGAACATAGTTTTTAGAATGTGGTCTAATTTGTATTTCTTTTTTATTCATCTGTGTGTTTGTGTTTTTTTGCGTGTGTGTGTGCGTGCGTGCCTGTGTGTTTCAGAATCCGGGTGGGATGTCACAAGCTCATCAACCATCACATCTTCACCAACCTCATCCTCGTCTTCATCATGCTGAGCAGCGTCTCCCTGGCTGCTGAAGATCCCATCCGCAACTTCTCCGCCCGCAACATCGTGAGTGCCGAGCCTTCCCCTATCTGCCTGGGGCGTGGGGCCCTCTCCTGACACCGACACTAGATTGTCTGGCTTTCTCTGTCCATCAGATACGTGTGGGGGAAAGGTGCTTTAGTGTGAACGTGCTCATCTCGTTCTCACATGAGACCCCCTGAAATACCCTGTGTGCGTGTGTGTGTGCACATGTCTTGGGTTTGAACAGGCTGCCTAGGAGAGCAGACCGCATCTGTAAACCCTGAAAATATTTATAGTATAATATTTACTTGTTTTTATTTTATTACGGTTTTGTTATATCTACACAGAGACCGTATTATTCATTTGCATGAATAATTTTGATGTTTAATTTGTAAAATAAGCCTAAACCTTTTGATATTTTGGAACACTTGCATGCACATGTGCACTATTGCACTGGTGGATTTTCTCTAGAGTGTGTGAGGTGTACTCTAAACGCACATAGTGTTCGTTGTAACCAAAGAAGGCTCTTTTGAATTTAAATGTGAAAATGAATGAGGAGAGATGTTTGCTGTATTTGCGTATGTACTGTACTAACCTGCTTTCCCTTTCTTTCTCCAAGCCCAGCCAGTAATGTCTACAGTAATTGATAGACAGTAAATATGTAGTCAGTAATGGTTGTTTCAGAGTAAAGGAGGGGGGGGGGCATTCTCTCTGGATACTAGCTCATGTTACTCAAGCTTCACGATACAGAGTCTCTCCTCACGTCAGACGAGCGACTCTACTCCCGGAGGCTGTGTGCTGTTGTGTTTTTGTTAAACGTGTCATGTTGCTTTTGCAGATACTCGGTTACTTTGACTATGCGTTCACCACGATCTTTACGGTTGAGATCCTGCTGAAGGTAAATGCTGTGCTCCCTGCCGCGGCCGCCCGCCGCTGTCCGTGTCGTGCAGTAACGCTGTGACCCGTCTGTCGTCTTTTCAGGTCCTAGGCTACGCAGACTATGTCTTCACTAGCATGTTCACATTTGAGATCGTGCTGAAGGTAACCTCTCCCTGGCTATCAGGGGACTTGCTGCATCTTACCTCCTCTTGTCATCTGCCACCTAGCGGAAGCTGGCCTGTGTGTTTCCATGGCACCTCTTTTAAACCCAAACGCTGGGCGGGGACTGTCTCCGGGTCCATCGCCTTCTGTCGCCCCATTGGCCGGATAGAGCAGCAGCATGCCAAACGCGGGGGGTTGCGTATAAGAGAGCGTATTCTGTTGGGCTCGGCCTAGACACAGCCATGCGACAGCCAGCGCAACGTTTTAGGACCACCACCACCGCCACCCCCCTTCAAACGAACCTGCAACATATACAGTACGCCATTTCAAACCTGACCAACTCCCCAAAAACAAGTTGAGCAGTCATTTGAGCAGACTGGTTCAAACCAAACATGATTGACAGCTGATAGCACATTCTAGCTCTGCCTTATTACAAAAGGGGGGGGCAGGGGGATTTTTTGAAGCCTCGGTAAGGCTGCTGCTGTGTGGCTGTCTTTATGGAGCTCAACCGATTAAGGAGAGAATCATAATGAAGATTTAAAAAACACAGTTTGGGGACGCAAAACCCTTTGTTAAATTGCACATGGCTTTGTAGCTGCAGCTGGGCTCCCTATTGACATGCGCATTTGGACGGGAGCCCAGAGCCGCAGCTGAATTTCCCCTCATTGCCACATCATTGCCGACCGGGTATTCAGATACGACGTAAAAGAGGGGGCAATAAGACCATGTCTTTTTTGTTTTTCGGAGTGTGACATGGTTCATGCTTTCCCCTTACCAACTGGTAAGTGCATATAAATGAAGTCTTATATGCCTTTTACGGTGTGCGTCAGTAGAGTCTCTTTCTAATGCATTCGGCCCCACGCTTCCTACAGACTTAAAGAGCCTCTGCCTGCCCACACCATTTACATGCACTTGGTACTGAATTCCTCTTTTATTTTGTTATTTATAGTACTTTTGGCCTCCTTTTCTAATTTCTTCTGTGCCTGAGTGGGGGGGGGGGGGGGGGGGTGTTGGGAGGGTGTGTGTTTGTGGTTGGGGGGGGTGATGGAGTGGCCTGAGAGGGAAGGCTATGGTGTGGGGGGGAGGGGGGGCTGTAGTGTAATGCTGTGGCAGACATGAATGTTACTGTAAGACATTTGTTTTGTTTTTTTGTTTTTTTCTTGACTGCTGTCGCTCCAGTGTCCTCGCACAGGCTCGGCAACAAACTGCATGATTTATTGCCGTGAGCTCGGCTCTCCAGTAGCACATTCACATAAATATCTTACTCCAGCATTCATGCAGTCAGCCGCAGTAAAGGGGCAGCCCAACCCGACGTAGTGTTGACATTACCCAGGGAAGTTACAGGTAACTGTGGGGGAGGTGCAGGCAACTCAGCAAGCACTTTATTAGGAACATTTTTACTTTATTACACCTACTTATTCATGCGATTATCTAATCAGCCAATTGTGTGGCAGCAGTGCAATGCATACAATCATGTAGCTTCAGTTAATGTTCACATCAACCATCGGATTGGGGAAAAATGTGATCTAAGTGACTTTGTCCGTGGGATGATTGTTGGTGGCAGACAGGGTGGTTTGAGTATCTCAGAAACTGCAGACCTCCTGGGATCTTCACGCACACTAGTCTCTAGAGTTTGCAAAGAATGGTGCAAAAAACAACCACAAATTCCAGCAAGCAGCAGTTCTGCATTCAGAAATGCCTTGTTAATGACAAACGTCAGAGGAGAAGGGCCAAAGCTGACAGGGAAGTGACAATAACGCAAATAATCACACATTACAACAGTGGTATGCAGAAGAGCATCTCTGAACACACAACGGGTCATAACTCATAGTGGATTGGCTACAGCAGTAGAAGTCTAAAAAATAAATCTAATAAATACCTAATAAAGTGCTCGGTGAGTGTATATGGGGGTGGGGGGGTGGGGGGGGCTGTGTTTGAGAGGGTAAAGACACAGATGGGAGGGGCCTGCTGTAATGCCCCTTGCCCCTCCCCCCCATCCCCACAGATGACCACATACGGAGCGTTCCTGCACAAGGGTGCCTTCTGCAGAAACTACTTCAACCTGCTGGACCTGCTGGTGGTGGGCGTGTCGCTGGTGTCCTTCGGAATTCAGTGAGTATTTTGCAGGCCACGCCCCCGCTCACAGGCCACGCCCCCGCTCACAGGCCCCGCCTCCCAGAGGACTGAATCAGCCGACACGGTCCTTTGAGCTGAATCTCGTTTGTACTATAATAACGCCCGGCACAGTCCTCTGAAGCAATATAGAGACTGATCCACTACCACTGCTTGCCTTAGTGTTTAGCTTGTATGACCGTATCTAGTTCTAAATTTATGCAGAGGGATGAAGTTTCTCTGTTGGTGTACATGTGTCTATAATGTGCGTGTGTGTGTGTGTGTGTGTGTGCGCGCGTGCGTGTGTGAGTATGTGTTTTTGTATGTATGTATGCCCGCATAATGTATGTGTGTGCTACTGACCTGCTGTTTGGGGTTGTTTCAGGTCTTCAGCGATCTCCGTGGTGAAAATTCTGAGAGTGTTGCGGGTGCTCCGGCCCCTGAGGGCCATCAACCGCGCCAAGGGTCTCAAGGTACCTGCTCTCCCCCACCCTAAAACATCCCCCATCCCCCACCCTCAAACATCCCCCACCCTCAAACATCCCCCACCCCCCACCCTCAAACATCCCCCATCCCCCATCCCCCACCCTCAAACATCCCCCACCCTCAAACATCCCCCACCCTCAAACATCCCCCACCCTCAAACATCCCCCATCCCCCATCCCCACCCTCAAACATCCCCCATCCCCCACCCTCAAACATCCCCCATCCCCCATCCCCACCCTCAAACATCCCCCACCCTCAAACATCCCCCGTCCCCCACCCTCAAACATCCCCCATCCCCCACCCTCAAACATCCCCCATCCCCCACCCTCAAACATCCCCCATCCCCCATCCCCCACCCTCAAACATCCCCCACCCTCAAACATCCCCCATCCCCCACCCTCAAACATCCCCCATCCCCCACCTTCAAACATCCCCCATCCCCCACCCTCAAACATCCCCCATCCCCCACCCTCAAACATCCCCCATCCCCCACCCTCAAACATTCCCCATCCCCCACCCTCAAACATCCACCACCCCCACCCTCAAACATCCCCCATCCCCCACCCTCAATCATCCCCCTTCCCCCATCCCCCACCCTCAAACATCCCCCATCCCTGTTTCCGTCTCCCTCCCCTATCATCGGGCCGACACTGGCTCAGGTGGTAAGAGCAGTCGTCTCATTGGCTCAGGCGGCAAGAGCAGTTGTCTCATTGGCTCAGGCAGTAAGAGCAGTCGTCTCATTGGCTCAGGCAGTAAGAGCAGTTGTCTCATTGGCTCTGGTGGGAAAAGCAGTCGTCTGGCAGTCGGAGTTGGATAAGGGCGCTATATAAATGCCGACCATTCATTCTCCTCCACTATCATTCTTCTCCACTCCTGTTTCTCTTGCTCAAGCCTCATCCTCAGCATTGTCCAGATACAAGGTACAAGGTACAGGGGGACTAAGTATTCTGCTGAGATGCCCATTTCCTCCTGACCCCTGACCCCTGACCCCTGACCTCTGTATCCACAGCACGTGGTGCAGTGTGTGTTCGTGGCCATCAGGACCATCGGGAACATCATGATCGTCACCACGCTGCTGCAGTTCATGTTCGCCTGCATCGGAGTCCAGCTCTTCAAGGTACATCACGCGTTACGGTATTAGCAGGCGTTCCTGTCCACTGGCTGACTTCTTTCCATGTTACATGAAGGTACAATGAAAGCTTGAACCTTTGACCTCTGACCTACAACTCCCATTCCATTCTCGGTCATAACCGCTGTCTGTTCTGGCCCCACGGTGGTGGAATGACCCTCCTGTGGACAACAGAACAGTCTTTGACCTCTTTCAAGCGCAGACTGAAGACTCATCAGGCTGCGCCTTTCCCTCCCTACCTCACCACCACGATTAGCCTTGTGCATGCCATAGATTATATCATGACACTCGTCCCTGTGTTCGATCTGCACTTTGTTGTATGTCGCTCTGGATAAGAGTGATAAGAGCGTCTGCTAAATGCCTGTAATGTAATAGACACTACACTGCTGCCCCACACTTCTGAGACAGTACATTACAGCACTGAGGACACTGAGTAACAACTGACTTAGCATATTACAGGGCACAACGCTTTTGCTGATCTGTTTGTTGTTTTTTTATTTATTATTATGTCTCAGGGGAAGTTCTACCGATGCACAGACGAGGCAAAATCCGTTCCGGAGGAATGCAAGTGAGTTCATTTCTGTCCCTCTACAGTCAGAGTCCTTACTGTAAAAGTGCAGTAACTTACCATTTGAATGCCAACCATTTACTGCAGTGCCCATGTTACAGTCATTACTGTAGTGAGTGTGTAATAATCATGACTTTTACTTTCATCATTTAGCACATGTTCTTATCCAAGGTAATTCACTAAGTTTTATTCAGTGCAAGATAACTTCGCTTCCACATATTTAGCAAGTAAAAACGAATTACCACCATCCACACAATGTTTTCACGGGTTAGTGAAGCAAGTAAGTATTAGACCAGTTATCATTTTATTGAGGATAAGTACAGGGTATGGTGCTCTGTCCTGGTTTTCCCTGAAGAGATTGGTTTTCAGCAGACAGTTCTCAATTCTTAACATGGAGTTGAAATGACTGAACGTATTCCATGAGGTGCTGCGAACAGTCTGATCACGTATAGTACTAACACTTAATCATACCTTCCATTTTGCTAGCTGCATGCGCGTTGCTCTCAGAGAAAACACAGTGAAGATCAGAGACCGTACTGTCATGCGTAAAAGTGACATCGATATCGACCCCCCTTCGAAACAATTCGATCTAGAACGTGGCCACGGTTATGTGTGGGTTTGGTAACACTTGACATGCGATCAAAAGAATGCAACAGGTTCGTGAAATCCGTTGCCTTTGAGTGAGATGGATCGTCCGCGTGTTGGTTAAAATGTGCACGTGCACCTTCTTCTCCCAGGGGGACCTACATCATGTATAAAGAGGGGGACGTCAACCAGCCCGTGGTGCGGCAGAGACAGTGGCACAACAGCGAGTTCAACTTCGACAACGTCCTCATGGCGATGATGGCCCTGTTCACCGTGTCCACCTTCGAGGGCTGGCCTGCGTAAGACCACTGTCTACGCCAACCTCATTCACTACTGCTCTGATTCCCTTACCATGCTGACCACTCACTGACACCGAGGACCACTCCTCAATCTGATTCCCTTACCATACTGACCACTCACTGACCATTCACTGACAATGAGGACCACTCCCAACTCTGATACATTTACCATACTGACCAGTCACTGACACCGAGGACCACTGGCCACTCTGATTCCCTTACCATACTGACCACTCACTGACCATTCACTGACAATGAGGACCACTCCCAACTCTGATACATTTACCATACTGACCAGTCACTGACACCGAGGACCACTGGCCACTCTGATTCCCTTACCATACTGACCACTCACTGACAACAAGGACCACTCCCCAATCTAATTCACTTACCATACTGACCACTCACTGACCATTCACTGACACCGAGGACCACTGCCCAATCTGATTCACTTACCATACTGACCACTCTCTGACCATTCACTGACAACAAGGACCACTGCCCACTCTAATTCACTTACCATACTGACCACACACTGACCATTCACTGACACCGAGGACCACTCCCAACTCTGATACATTTACCATACTGACCACTCACTGACCATTCACTGACAACAAGGACCACTCCTCAATCTGATTCACTTACCATACTGACCACTCACTGACCATTCACTGACAACAAGGACCACTCCCAGCCATCATGTTACATAAAGGTGTTACACCCATTATTGCTGTATCACAGAAATGTACTGAATTTGGGACATAGACAATGAAAGTATGTTAAGACCGTATGTTGGCCACACCCTGCTGCAGTTGTGTCAGTGGCTCTGCCTCGTCCCTGTCTCTTAGGCTGCTCTACAAGGCCATCGACTCCAACCGCGAGAACATGGGCCCCATCTACAACTACCGCGTGGAGATCTCCATCTTCTTCATCATCTACATCATCATCATCGCCTTCTTCATGATGAACATCTTCGTGGGCTTCGTCATCGTCACCTTTCAGGAGCAGGGAGAGAAGGAGTACAAGAACTGCGAGCTGGACAAGAACCAGGTCAGAACCACACCGGTGTGACAGCTGTCAATCAATCAGGGGGCCAGGTCAAAACCACACCAGTGTGATAGCTGTCAATCAATCAGGGGGCCAGGTCAGAACCACACCAGTGTGACAGCTGTCATTCAATCAGAGGGCCAGGTCAAAACCACACCAGTGTGACAGCTGTCATTCAATCAGAGGGCCAGGTCAGAACCACACCGATGTGACAGCTGTCAATCAATCAGGGGGCCAGCTCAGAACCACATCGATGTGACAGCTGTCAATCAATCAGGGGGCCAGCTCAGAACCACACCGATGTGACAGCTGTCAATCAATCAGAGGGCCAGGTCAGAACCACACTGATGTGACAGCTGTCAATCAATCAGGGGGCCAGCGCAGAACCACATCGATGTGACAGCTGTCAATCAATCAGAGGGCCAGGTCAGAACCACACTGATGTTACAGCTGTCAATCAATCAGGGGGTTTGTTTCTGTTCAGTGGTGTGTGTATGTGTGTGTTTTCATGTGTGTTAACCATTGCGCGCGTGTGTGTGTGTGTGTGGGTGTGTTTTTTAGCGTCAGTGTGTGGAGTATGCACTGAAGGCCAGGCCGCAGCGTAGATACATCCCTAAAAACCCGTATCAGTACAAGTTCTGGTACGTGGTGAACTCCACGGGATTCGAATACATCATGTTTGTGCTCATCATGCTCAACACCGTCTGCCTTGCTGTTCAGGTAAGCTCTTCACAAGCCTGGCCTTCTATTACATCCGCTAACTACAGTCTTTGCAGCTGCATGACTCCCGAACAACACAGTTTGGCCGTTTCATCTTTGCTCCATACAACACAGTGTCTATTAACACCAACCCTAACAATGCAGCTTCTCTACATAACACCATACCTGTTACCACCACCCCTAGCAACACTAAGCTTCTCTACATAACACCATATCTGTTACCACCACTCCTAGCAACACTAAGCTTATCTACATAACACCATATAAATGGCAGGCATTTATATAGCGCCTTTATCCAAAGCGCTGTACAATTGATGCTTCTCCATTCACCCATTCATACACACTCACACACCAACGGCGATTGGCTGCCATGCAAGGCACGGACCAGCTCGTCATTTGGGGGTCAGGTGTCTTGCTCAGGGACACTCCGACACAGCCCGGGCGGGGGATCGAACCAGCAACCCTCCGACTGCCAGACGACTGCTCTTACTGCCTGAGCCATGTCGCCCCCTTGCCATTACCACCACCCCTAGCAACACTAAGCTTCTCTACATAACACCATATCTATTACCACCACCCCTAGCAACACTAAGCTTCTCTACATAACACCATTTCTGTTACCACCACTCCTAGCAACACAAAGCTTCTCTACAAAACACCATTTATGTTACCACCACTCCTCGCAACACTAAGCTTCTCTACAAAACACCATGTCTAAATGAGCTTGGAAAACAAGTCGCTTGTATGCAACACTGTGGCTATTAGCTGCACCACTAATGACACTAACCTTCTGCCTGGTTTTTTCCCCTGTCTGCTCTTCTACAAGTCCTGCCCCTGCTGTGCATTGCTGCTTTAATTTGAAGATAATCTTTTTACTGGGAGAATTGTGTTTTAAGAGATTTATATTGCAGTGAACCTACTGTGCTTTCCCCCCCTCCCACTCCCTCTGCCTCTTCAGCATTATGGCCAGTCTGCTGGCTTTAACTACGTCATGGACATCCTCAACATGGTCTTCACTGCCGTCTTCACTGTGGAGATGGTCCTGAAGCTCATCGCCTTCAAACCCAGGGTATGTCTTCACCTGATCCAGGGTCAGCTCCATGACTCCTATCAGATGCACACTCCCACACCCACATAGTGTACCCTTTCATACACACATATACACACACACACATACATACACACACACAGACATACATAGTGTACCCTGTCATACACACACACACACACACACACACACACAGACATATATAGTGTACCCTTTCATACACACACACACACACACACACAGACATACATAGTGTACCCTGTCATACACACACACACACACACACACACACACACAGACATATATAGTGTACCCTTTCATACACACACACACACACACACACACACACACAGACATACACACACACAGACATACACAGTGTACCCTGTCATACACACACACACACACACACACACACACACACAGACATACATAGTATACCCTTTCATACACACATACACACACACACACAGACATACATAGTGTACCCTCTCATATATACACACACATAGTGTATCGTCTCATATGCACACACACCCATATAGTGTACCCTCTCATATACAGTACTGTGCAGAAGTCTTAGGCACCCTAGCCACTATTTTATTTTTGTGTTAGTATAAAAGAACAAATTTGAGATTTCCAAATATTCATTTTCCAAAAGATTTAATTTTACAGAGACATTTTTGCATTTAATTTTAAAAAGTAACATATTACTGTAAGCAATTTACTACTTTTTACATAAAAACTTGATCAAGGCTGTCTGATTGTCTTATAGAACTGCAGGACAGCAGAGAAGTGATGCAGTTTTAATGCCAAAGGGTGGTCACAAAAAATATTTATTTGATTCAGTTTTTAACTCTTCTGCCAAATGACTAAAATGTAATGTAAAATGTGTAGTATGTTTATTCAGGACCTTTCAGTGAATTATTTTTGAAAGAATCCTATCTGTACAGAATGTCATACAGGTGGCTAAGACTTTTTCACACTACTGTACACACACACACACACCCTCATAGTGTATTGTCTCATATACGCACACACACCCACACCCACATAGTGTATCGTCTCATATACGCATACAGACACGCACCCATATAGTGTATCCTCTCTTCTACTGATCCAGGATCAGTCACTGACTCCTATCATACACACGCACCCATATAGTGTACCGTCTCTTCTCCTGATCCAGGATCAGTCACTGAAGCCCACCATTCAGTCGTGAGGCTCCTGTGTCACTTTATGACATCGACTGTAGGGGTAAACGCCACGCTGAAAGGTTCGGATTTGTCCGGAGGTGATTTGACATTTTACCCTTTCCGGTCACAGAAGAGTTGCTCGTAATGTTGTGATGTGAAGGGAAAGGTTACGCAGGCTGTTTCTGGCCTGTTTCCTCCCCAACATGAACCCGACAGCATCTTTGACTCAGTCTTTCTCCCCCTATTTTGTCCTGTTTTTATTGGTGCTCAGTTGCCCGATCCCTGCTGTTAATCAGGGAGAGTGTAGACAAGCACGCGCTCTCCTCCGAAACGCGTCAGTTGCCGCCTCTTTGCGGAACCAGCCAATCCGGTTCGCCCCGGACGTGAGTCTGCTACGCGAGCAGCTAAACGCGTAGCCTTAGAGTAACAGGCGGGCTTGTGGGGCTCCCGGTCGACCGGCCGGGGTGAATGGTCCACGATGAGACGCTGCAACTACGTCCAGCTGAGTCCATCCCACCCCTGGGTGGCGCTAGAGCCAATGGCATGCTGGTCCATGAGGCTACCAGGCACGGGCACGGGCTGTTTTTTTAACATTACATTATTGGCATTTGGCAGACGCTCTTATCCAGAGCGACGTACAAAAAAACAAAGTGCACACCCATAACCAGGGATAAGTGCGCTGAAAGACCCTAGAGGGAAGTACAATTTCAATTGCTACCCGTACAACAAAGATAAGGACCAGGGCCTCATTTTTACGAGACTGAGACTGTGGAGCCCATCCATGCCCTGCAACAGTGCCTTAATAGGATAAGCCACTCAACAATTGGGTTCATTGTATTTTGTACTTTTTATTTTTTAACACATGGAACAATGTGCCAAAATCTTGTTTTCGTGGCATTGACCTGGGCTCATGGTGGCAGTGTTTTTCTGACTGGTTTAGAGTCGAGTAAAGTAATATACCTTGTGCCATAAAGGTCTGAAGCGTGCTATACATTTGATTGCAAACTGATCTGTCCTTTGGGTGATCCAGTCTTTAATGTTTTCACTGACGGTTTTGGCATCGACCCACTTTGGTCAATCAAAATCTGGCCCTTTGAAATTGCTTAAATATTCATGTTTATTTTATAAGAAAATCCCCAAATGCAGATCTCTCCTTTAGCAATGTTTATGTAACATAATATTGAGTTGAGTTTCACCTTTATATTTTGCTCTGGGAAGAGGATCTGTTGAAGCCTTAAATGTGATGTCAGTGTAATATGATTTGTTGTGACCTGCTATGTATGGTGATTGGCTCCAGTAACTGAATGATGGTGGGTGATGAGGCCCAGTTTATAACCAGCTCTGTTACCTCAGCTCTGTGTGCAGAAGAAGGACCGGATGTTGGTAAGACCGTGTGCGGTGTGGGGTGATTTTCTGTGTACTGTGTCCTCAGCTCTACCGTCCCCCGTCGATGGTACTATATTTACTTTTCACTTCACATTCGAGTTTGATTTCATACACACACAATTATCAACCACACTCTCAATACATTAATTAAGCAACTCATTAACTTGATTCCTATGTTAGAATAAAACTGAAAATAATAACCAAAATGTCAGTGTTGCCGACTGTCAGTTCAGTCAGGTACATAACAGGAAGGGAGAACATTAATGTTTTCAGTAGGGTGTTGGTTCTAGACCTGACATGCATATATTTCAGGGTAAGATCTATTATTAAGCCCAGTTATATGGTTATTTTACTGCACATCCCTCTACGGCAAACATGCCCAGCGTTTGAATTTTAGTGCATCAAATCTTAATAATCTCTGCTATTTCATATTTGATATTAAATTTTAATTTAATATTAAATACCCATTCTTTTCCTTTTTAATTACCCCTCCCTTTCACAGGCAAAGCTTAAGGCCCTTGGCAGGCAAAATTTAGCCCCTGGGCTGTGGTTTCAGTGACCCTGCTACACAAGAAAGTGTGCTTTAAAGTACAGCACTGCCCAGCAGCACTGAACTATCTCTGTAACAGGAGGGTCTGTAGTGACCGTAATGACAGAGAAAGCACTCCATAGTGATAGCACGGCAAAGCGCTCGGAGTGAAGACCCCTTGCAATAGCTTGCACATTGCAATTAGGGCTCATTAGGCCACTAGATACAGATGTATACTTTGCGTTGGTCTACAAGAGACCGACACATGCTGCTTCTGTTGTGGGCAGTTTTACGAACTCTCAGGGCAAAGGAATAGGTATAAACCTCAGCTAAATAAAATCGGCTAGATGTCACAGTATTGGTTTAGTCTAGTACTTTATGTATAATATAACTTGTATAACTCGCACAGAGTCTTTAAAATGAGGCCATGAGTAGGCTGACATGATTCCAATGCCTTTTCGCATTGCGTTAAAAAGCCAATGCCAGCTTTACATTGGGAAAGGGCTGCAGCAGGGGTTGCTAATACCCTCCCGAGTGAGTGCAGTGGAGTGGAGTGGAGTTTTTATTTTTTTACCAACATGTCATGTGATTGATTGACTGTCACATGGCCTATATGTGGAGAATGCAGCATGTGTGGAGGTCACATGACATGTGATGTGCCCCCTGTGTGTTTGGGTCATGTCATATGACCTTCGTGTCGGTCATGTGACCTCTGGATGTCATATGACCTTCGTGTCGGTCATGTGGCCTCTGGATGTCATATGACCTTTGTGTTGGTCATGTGACCTCTGGATGTCATACGACCTTCGTGTTGGTCACGTGGCGTCTGGATGTCATACGACCATCGTGTTGGTCACGTGACTTCTGGATGTCATATGACCTTCATTTTGGTCATGTGGCCTCTGGATGTCATATGACCTTTGTGTTGGTCATGTGACCTCTGGATGTCATATGACCTTCCTGTTGGTCATGTGGCCTCTGGATGTCACATGACCTTCATGTTGGTCGTGTGGCCTCTGTAGGGGCCACATTAGCAGATTGTGTGCTGATGTATCTGCATTGTCACTTGCTGAGTCTGGTGTGCTAACAGCCGTCCCCTCACTGGGCTGCGGGCCCTAATGTAGGGCTATTTTGGAGATGCCTGGAATGTTTTTGATGCGCTGGTGGTTATTGGCAGCATAGTAGACATCGTCCTCAGTGAGATCGACGTGAGTATGCCCCCCCCCGCCCCCCCGCCCTTCTGACTGCTTTCAGGTTCTCCAGAGCTGCCACCTCCTCGCTCTCTCTAACTCTGACTCCTTACCTCCCAGAGATCGTCTGCACTTTTCTCCTGTTGTGTAGCAGTGCTATAGCCTGGGTCTTAATCTCTTTCCTTCTCTTTCTCTGCCTTCCTTTCCCTCCCTCCCTCCCTTACCCTGTCTTTTCCCTTCTCTCGCTCTCTCTCTCTTTCTGTTTCTCTCTCTTTCTTTGATTCCCTGCCTCTCTCTTTGGCCCCCTCTGTCCTTTGTTTCTCGCTCCGCTGGTCCTTGCGTTGAAAAGCACTACTTCACTGATGCATGGAACACGTTTGATGCGTTAATAGTGGTTGGTAGCGTGGTGGACATTGCGATCACAGAAGTCAATGTAAGTACCGGCTCTTCTGACGCCTTTGTGTTGTTCTGTGAAACGGGAAGCCTTGCAGTAAAGTTGTGTGTTAAACTCAGTGATACTCCACCCCCAGACTGAGACAGACACCCAACATTACATTACATTAATGGCATTTGGCAGACGCTCTTATCCAGAGCGACGTACAGTTGATTAGACTAAGCAGGAGACAATCCTCCCCTGGAGCAATGCAGGGTTAAGGGCCTTGCTCAAGGGCCCAACGGCTGTGCGGATCTTTTTGTGGCTACACTGGGATTCGAACCACCGACCTTCAAGCCACCATCCAGACAAAAGAACAAAAGAACAAAAGAACCACCAACCTTGCCTGTCCCGGTCATTTACCTCAACCACTACGCTACAGGCCACCCAACATATCATCGAGACAACATCACACACTGACTACAGCATATAAATGCTATTTGGCTATCACTTGTTCAATCATTTTTGATATGGGGTCATTCTGTGAAATCGTCACAAAGCCCAATTTCCGCTCAACAGTGACTTTCTCTAGAACGACAAATCCAATGAGGCTAATGTTTTACATCTTCTCTATTGAATATATAAAGGACATTTACGCAAAAGTTTGAGCAAGATTTGATCGGTCACCCCCCCCCCCCCCACACACCTCTGGTTTCCACAGAATTACACTATGTCTGGCACAGCTTTTATTGCAAGGCAAGGTTTTGACCAGTATGTTTGTTCTATGTTCTCTGATGGTGCTCACTGTAATAACAACTGTCTGATGCAATGTCAAGGATGTTTTGTCACACTCACACACACTCACACAGGCGTCTGGGTGAGTTGACGGTCTGCCTACTTTACTATAGATGCATGGTAATTTGCCGTCACTGGGGATAGGATAAGCGCCTGTATGTGAATCTGAATGCAGCGTAATGAGGAATATTGCTCATGTTTTGTTTGTTCTGTATACTGTATGTGGCGTATCATGTCTGTTATGTGTACAGGGTTTATCTGTAGCGGTAACACGTGATCTGGTGTATCGTGTATGTGTGTGTGTTCGTTCTGGATGTCTAACGTACGCTTCTGTTCACTCTGTTTCCTAGAAACTTGTAGAGGCAAGTATAACAAAAAGCTCTTGAGTTGCTTGGAACCTTTTTTTTTCTTTTCTTTTTTTTACAATGTTTTCAACTCTTGATGAAAAATCTTTTCAGATAGTTTGGTCATCTAGTCATAATTATTTTAAATTAGAATGAAATCATTACCAATCTACGAAGAACAATTCACTTTGTTAACAATTTTCTTTGCCTATGGTTTGAGTTGTAGTACAGTAATGTGCAGGCTACAGCTGAGATGCAGGTAGCTTATAAAGATGGAGTTAAATGGTGGATGACTAACCTGACTCTAGCCACTGCTGTGCTAATTGTGCTAATGTAATTTCCACATCTGTTCTGCAAACTACACAAACACAACAGAACACAAACACGGTACTCACACAAATTACTAGGCCCACACAATCACCGTCACATATGCACAGACAGTGTTGTGCGCTGTTGATAAAGAATACTACAGGTATGTGTACATACAGGAATTCTACACTCATCTTAATGGTACTTTGACCAGACACTACTTCTGAGAAACAAACACTCACATTACTGCACACCATGATGTTCTGTCAAGGTTTGCATCATGTTGTTATGGAAACAGTGAGAGAACATTCTATGAGCGCTTAACAGAGGCTGACCATTGCTTTATGTGCTGCAACACTGCTTATGCTGCTGTTTCCTGTGTGTGTGTGTGTGTGTGTGTGTGTGTGTGTGTGCGCGTGTGTGTGTGTGTGTGTGTGTGCATGATTGTATGTTTGTATGTGTGAGAGTATGTGCATGATTGTGTATGTGTGTGTGTGTCTGTTTCTGTTTGTGTGTGCATGATTGTGTGTGTGCGTGTGTGTGTATGTATGTGCGTGTCTGTTTGTATGTTTGAGAGTATGTGCATGATTGTGTATGTGTGTGTGTGTGTGTCTGTTTCTGTTTGTGTGTGCATGATTGTGTTTGTGTGTGTGTGTGTATGTGCGTGCGTGTGTCTGTTTGTATGTGTGTGTGTTTATGTATGTGTGAGAGTGCGCATGATTGTGTGTGTATGTGTGTGTTTATGTATGTGTGAGAGTGTGCGCATGATTGTGTTTTTTTGTGTGTGTGTGTGTGTGTGTGTGTGTGTGCATGTGCGTGCGTGTGTTTGTATGTGTGTGTGTTTATGTGTGTGTGAGAGTGTGTGCATGATTGTGTGTGTGTGTGTGAGTGTTTATGTATGTGTGAGAGTGTGCGCATGATTGTGTTTGTGTGTGTGTGTGTGTGTGTGTGCATGTGCGTGCGTGTGTTTGTATGTGTGTGTGTGTGTGTGTGTGTGTGTGTGTGTGTGTGTGTGAGAGTGTGTGCATGATTGTGTGTGTGTGTGTGTATGTGTATGTGTGTGTTTATGTGTGTGTGTGCGTGTGTGTTTGTGTACGTGAGAGTGTGCGCATGACTGTGTTTGCGTGTGTGCACCTGCGCAACTCATGTACCTCATTGCCGCCCTGCATGCCGTTTGTCTGCTGTTTTTCTACATAGATGTAGACTTACCGGATGAAGCTCTGTTCTGTGATTGCTAATTCCTGCCCAGTATTGCTGCTTTGTCTCACGGACATGTCCGAGCGGGTCACCCTACATCTATGATAGGAACAGCCCCTGTGGTTCATCTCATCCGAGTGACCCAATGCGCCGCACGCATGAGAGTGTCTGTATGTGTGAGCAGTGTCCTGGGAAAGTACTCACCGCTTCAACCCATCGGTTAATATTTCTACACCTTAAAATATGAATTTAAAATGTTTTCCCCAACATTATAAAAATCAAGAAAGCCTTACATTTCTCATTTGCAAAAGTATCCCCACCACTGTGTATAGGTATTTAGGAACCCCTGAGTTAAATAGATAGTATTGGTGGACGACAGTTTTCAAGCCATACCACCGATTGTCAGTGGGATTTCAGTCTGGGTTTTGCCTGGGTCATTCCATAATTCTGACCTCCTTCTTTGCCCTTCCTGTTGGACGGTAGTCTTTGCCTGAATGCGGCTCTCTGTGGACTGAAATACAGCAGGTCCTGTATCCTTCCGACCCCTCCAACTGCCACTCCAACTGCCACTCCAACTGCCACTCCAACTGCCATGCTTCCACCATTATGTCTGACAGTATGGGTAGTGTTGCCTAGGTTTTCCATCAAACTTGAGTTTTATCCCATCAAAGTATCTTCTTCCAGAAGGTCTCAGGGTGTGTTACCTGGCTTCTGGGTAAATTCTAGGCGTGACATAATGTCGACCTTTCTTCAGTAGTGGCTTTTTTCGGCTAGCCGCTTTCCCTAAATCCGTGAAGTGCTGAAGACATTGTTGAACTGTCGACAGTTTCTACCTTCTGCCAATGAGCGCTGCAAACTCTTAATTTTATAAATGTGTGATTTTAATAAAAATAGAAAAAGAATCGGTGGACGGTGAGAACTTTTTGCAGGCTCTGTATCGGTGTTTGTATGTGTGTGGTGATGTTATCAATCCTCCTCCTAACATCACCCCCGCCCTTCCCCCTCCCCCCCCTGCAGCTGGCACTGGGGCACCCGCTCCACATTCCTCCGGTCAGTCCCAGCCCCACCCTCCTAACCTCCCGTCTGCCTCCATCTCTACCTCACTCTCTCCGTCATCTCTCTTAAATGACGAACCGAATGTTTTGACTGCGATATCCAATCACGCTCAGACTTGAATATTGAAGTCATGCGCAGGGCTGTTATTACTGAATGTGTAATCCCATACTGGCTGAATATACAGTCGCACACGTGGTTGAATATTAAATTGATCGGCTCCACAGGCTGAATATGTAGTCATGTGCAGGGCTGGCTGTCCAATCACACGCCGAGCAGCAGGGTGAAAAGCCAATCACACGCAGAGCAGCAAAAAAAAACCCCACTGGTTTAGTTTTTAGTCCATTTCTCCGTCGCAGAGGGTATAACTGAGGCTCTACATTGAGTCTCAGTCTCTCTGTCTCTCTTTTTCTTTCTCTCTCTCTTTCTCTCTCCCTCTGGTCTGTAAGGCAGTTGCTTTTCCTGCTCTCATTGGAATGACTGTGTGCTCTCTGTCCTGTCTCCTGTAGTAAGCTCCTTTAGCAGAGAGGAGCTGGTGTGTAGGGAGCAGGTGTGTAACATAAAGGCAGGTGCATGGCCCTCATCGGCTGCTTGCACTCTCTCTCTCTCTCTCTCTTTCTCTGACTATCTCTCTCTCTCTCTTTGTCTCCTTTGTGTGCTGCCTCTCCTGTCTCTCTCCCGCTGTCTCTCAGATCTGCATGGGTTGCTATAGTACAGAGTGAAAGAAGCTGGCTTCTGGCTCAGGGCCTTGCGTGGAGTGCCTGTCTGAAGCATGTGTCATTGTTGCTATGGCTAGGTTCCCACAAAGCAGGAACTTCTACATCCTTTTTTTTTTTCATTTCTGCTCATTGACACACAGACTGTTCTCAGGGGTGTTTGTGTGAGTTTGGTAAAGGTGACTTCGCTGTACTGACCTGCAGCAGTTAGGCCCTCTTCCTGTTTTAAACACTCTTGATTGGTTAGGCTCTTCTTCTGTGTTCTAAAACTTGTTTCTGGTGTTGTGGGTATTCCATCCTGTTTCTTGCCCATGGTTCCAAGCTTTTTAATTGGCTCCTATGCTGAGGGGTAGTGTAGGTCCCTGCTATGTTTGGCAGATGAGTAGATCTGTACGACCGCAGATACGCAGTGCCACACTGCTATATAGGGCGTGTCTCGTAATCTCGTTAAGTCTCCAGTTTGTTGTGTGTCCTGTCCCGACACCACAGCAGTGCCGTGTGCATGCTGTGGTGTGTTCTGTCCTTCATGTTACAGAAACCAGATTATAACAGCATTTTTCGCAAAGCTTCCAGTCCATTACCCTTACAGAAATGCTGTGACAAAAACCGTAAACAATTTTACCGCTGTGAATTTGGAAAGGACTATTAATAGCGGTTCGCTTCGTTCTCACCGAGCGCTGGGATGTACTCACTTTAACGGCGTTGCTTTGTATGTCGCCCATAAATTGTATAGAGCTGTTGATAACGTGTGCCATTCACTGAAAATCCTGATAAAGTCTGTAAGCCAGTTATTTCTGATGGATTCATATTGCGATAAGGCTATGTGTTAAGTTAGTATTAACATTAGAGATGTGTTGTGATAAGGCTGTGTGTTAAGTATCAACATTAGAGACACGTGATAAGGTTGTGTGTTAAGTGTCAACATTAGAGACACGTGATAAGGTTGTGTGTTAAGTATCAACATTAGAGACACGTGATAAGGTTGTGTGTTAAGTGTTAACGTTAGAGATACGTCGTGATACAGTTGTGTGCTAGTTATCAACATTAGAGATACGTTGTGATGCCGTTGTGTGTTAGTTATCAACATTAGAGATACGCTGTGATACCGTTGTGTGTTAGTTATCAACGTTAGAGATACGTTGTGATACCGTTGTGTGTTAGTCATTAACGTTAGAGATACGTTGTGATATGGTTGTGTGTTAGTCATTAACGCAGCTCTTCAATTTCAAAGCCCACAGAGCCTCCCCAGGTGGATGCGTCTGGGGTAAGATGCTCCGCCCCCTTTAGGGCCCCACCCAGGTCCCACCCTGTGGCCCCGGCCCTGCCTTGAATTTGCTTTGGTTTCTTTTGTTTTTTTTTTACCCGTTTGTTTGTTTGTTTGTTTGCTTGTTTCCATCTGGGACATGTGACCTGTTATGTCCCGGTTTGTCTGGAGTTGAGTTTGATGTTTTGTTTTGTTTCGTTTTGTTTTGTTTTTGAGGGTTTCTTTTTAGTTTTTTGTTTTTTGCAGTGTGTTTCTTGGGTCTTGGGTTTTGGGAGGAGAGTTGTAGAGTCGTAGGTCTGTCCGGTTGGCGGGGGGGTGCCGGGGGGGGGGGGGGGGGGGTACCCTCCAGAGCAGCTGCATGGCCAGGGGCTGTGGAGGGAGGGAGGGGGGTGGGCACTCCTGTACCTGCACCGCATGCGGTCTCGCTCTGTCTCCGGACACAATCGGGAGCCATGCTTGTGCTGGTCCACACAGTCAAGTATGGCCATCCTCTCCAGCATGCCCTACCTCCTAATCCACTGCCCCACCTGCACCCCGCGTCCCGCCCCGCGCCCCACGCCCCCGCCGCGGCTCTCCCACCCCCCCCACACACACAGCGGGGGCCGACAGCGCTTTGACTCTCCTTCACGTTTACTCGCATATGAGCTGAGATCATTCGCTGCATGAGGGAGAGCAAGAACGTTTGGATCACGACCCCAAAAAACATTGCCCGAGCTTCTCACTGCCTTCTTACCGCGATGCGGGGGGGCTGTATCACCGTTCACCTGGTCCCCGTGGCACGTACCGGGTCCGTAAGAGGAGGTGAATTTCAGACGGGGTGTGTGAGACTCCCACCACGGCTCAATCTCCAGAGCCAGCCACAGCCCAGCCTGGTTGAGCAGCGCTGGGCAACAGTAAAACTCCTCTTCATGCGTAGCTCATGTGTTAAATCATCAGAAAGGCCCCCCCCCCCCTTTCTTCTTCGGTGGGGAGAGTAAACTGAACGAGCGTGTGAGAGACCGGCCGGGGAGAGCGCTCACAGGCTCCCCCTGCTGGCCGCTGACCGTTAAAGCGCTGCAACAGCTCTGAGCGCGCTCAGTGGGACCCCTGACCCCTGACCCCTGACCTCTCTCTCTTTTTTTGCGCAGAACACGGAGGACAACGCCCGCATCTCCATCACGTTCTTCCGCCTGTTCAGGGTCATGCGATTGGTCAAGCTGCTCAGCAGAGGGGAGGGCATTCGCACCCTGCTGTGGACCTTCATCAAGTCCTTCCAGGTCACACACACGCTCCCGCTGTGACGTCATTGAACCTTAGAGCGTAAAATGTGTGGTTGGTGTGAACAGGCCTTTCTGCTCCTCGAGACTGATAAATTAGCCTAGCTCAGCCCTGCGTCATAGTGGAACTTTAGGACCTCATCTGCAGACTGCTTTATATGTCTAATGTGGTCGGGACCATCGGGTATGCTGAGGCTAAAAACTGTCATCTGTGCTGATCAACAGAGAGTCGGTTGACTGACTGGTTGAAATAGTGTTTTTGGGAGTGTTATTTCTGACTTCTGTTTATCATTTTTGTCTCTTAGGCCTTGCCATATGTAGCTCTCCTGATAGCTATGCTGTTTTTCATCTATGCTGTCATTGGAATGCAGGTACTTTCAGCCACACCGGGACACTTTTTTAATTCTCACGCGTTTTGGTTCGTAGTATTTCACGTCATATATGCAGTCTTGTGATGCAGGTGCGATAGGGGGGTAAAGCAGAAGTCCCGCTGAATGGCATTTTGAGCTATACTGCTAAGTGCTACGCTAGTGGATTTCATCGTAGACGGCAACAGCAACAACAACAACTTCATATAAGCAAATTAAGCATTAAATCTCTCTACAAACGCAAAGGCACCCAGGTCATCCGCAAATTGTCGCAATGCAGCTGTTCTTTTGCTTTTTTTTGGAGTTACGATTGTATGGCCAGCAACAAAGATGATGTTATCTATCCTGGGACGGCCTGTCTCACGGGATGTACCAATACATTCGCGCCCATGGGGGTTTCTTCCCCAATTGTGCTTGACATCAGTTGCAGGTTACCGTCAATAGGCCACTGATTACACAAATGTATCCTATTTGTAATCAAGTTTATATTAAGTTTGAATCATGCCAGTTAAGTCCGATTTTTTAACATTGCATGTCGGGACGATAAATTAATACAGACACACTGTCGGTGGCAGACCTGTCTCGGCGATCTAAAAGCGCAGTGCCAAACGCTTTGAATCCAGACATCATCGTTACGTAGTTTGCTTATATTTAGCTTTCTCCGCTCTATTTAGTAGAAAGCGGTATAGAGAGCAGTTCCTGATGCATCTGCTTTACCTCCCTATAGAGCACTCTTGTGTAATACAGGCGCCCTAGATTACTGTTGTGTGGAATCATAGCGCAGTATAATCAGGAACGTGAGCGTGTGACAGGGCTTTGGATCACACTGCAGTGATGCGGGTGCGATAGTGCGGTCTGCAGTGTGATAGAGTGCTCTGCGTTTCAGATGTTCGGGAAGGTGGCCATGGTGGATGGGACTCACATCAACAGAAACAACAACTTCCAGACCTTTCCACAGGCCGTGCTGCTACTCTTCAGGTGAGTCACTGTGTCCCCTGCCTGCTGCTCAGTGGTTCAGTCCACCTGTGTGACGCTGTGGGTGTGTCTGAGGTGTGTCTGTGTTCTAGCTCCCAGGTGTGTGTGAGGTGAGTCTGTTCTAGCACCCAGGTGACTGAGGTGTGTCTGTGTTCTAGCTCACAGGTGTGTATGAGGTGTGTTTGTGTTCTAGCTCACAGGTGTGTGTGAGGTGAGTCTCTGTTCTAGCTCACAGGTGTGTGTGAGGTGTGTTTGTGTTCTAGCTCACAGGTGTGTGTGAGGTGTGTTTGTGTTCTCGCTCACAGGTGTGTGTGTCATGCTCCCTCTCCCAGGTGTGCTACAGGAGAGGCATGGCAGGAGATCATGCTGGCCTGCATGCCAGGTAAACTCTGTGATCCTGAGTCTGACTACAACCCTGGAGAGGAGAACACCTGCGGGAGCAGCTTCGCCGTCATGTACTTCATCAGCTTCTACATGCTCTGTGCCTTCCTGGTACGCTGCACACACACACACGCACACATGCACACGCACGCACACACACACGCACACAGACACGCACACACACACACACGCACGCACGCACACACACACACACGGACACACACACACACACGATTGCACACACACACGCATGCACACACACATGCACACACACGCACGCACACACACATGCACATACACACACTCACACACACATGCACACACGCACGCACACACACATGCACATACACACACTCACACACGCACACACATGCACACACACACACGCATGCACATGTATTGATACTGTACACACACTCATTCACATACACATAT
>NC_083773.1:2890741-2930741 GCF_963514075.1 Conger conger | reverse complement strand
CCTTCCTGATACAGGACTACTTTAGGAAATTCAAGAAACGAAAAGAAGAAGGTCTAGTTGGAGTGCACTCATCGCAAAACAACACAGCCATTGCCCTACAGGTGAGTGGACCCCAAAAAAACAACACAGCCATTGCCCTACAGGTGAGTGGACCCCAAAAAAACAACACCATCGCCCAGCCGCAGAGAATACCAAATGAAAACACAAAGCGACTGGCCTTCAGGTGAGTGTACCCCAAACAACACAAAGCACTGTATCAGACATTTCACATACAAACATTTGCATGAAAAAACCTATTATTCTGAAACATTTTCATGGATTCCACAAGTATAAAGTGCCCGAATCATTCATACATACATACATACATACACACACACACAAACACATACGTACATATACATACATACATACAAACATATACACACATACATACATGCATATATACATACATATATACATATATGTACATACATACGTATATACATACACGCATACATACATACAGTGCTGTGCAAAAGTCTTAGGCACCTGTATAACACTCTGTACAGATAAGATTCTGTCAAAAATAATTCAATGAAAGGTCGTAAATAAACGTACTTACTTGCATACATATATACATATACACACACATGCATAAATACATACATATACACACATATACATACGCATACATACATACATATATACATACATACATACTGTACAAAGTCCTGAGTCATACAAAGAGTATCTGAATCTATTTAAAACAAAATGGGGTGCATGGGAAGGGAAAGGGTCACATACCTGTGGACAGAAGTCTCAAGAGTTTAGTATGAGGGCTATCAGACCAGTGGTCTGCTTATTGCAGCCATTGTTATCACAATCCAGTCTGTTTGCTCCAAAGGACCATAATTTATCTCTCCAGTCGAAATTTGGGTAAATAAATCAGTAAACCAAGTGTAAAAGCGCTTTAGAAAGTTATCTTGAAGGGTTTAGCACCCTGGTGTGTTTTCATTAAAGTTCTCGTTCGAACCTTAGCGTTTAATTTGAACTCGCATCGATTTGCACACAAATTAAAGTTATTTTGTTTAGTCCACTAGCTGCTATCAGCAGACCATAAATCAACTAATGTCGCAGTTTGGCTTCTCGAGTGTGTTCAGTGCCCACACTTTTCACTAGTAGCAGAAAACCTCTCAGAAAGTCCTATATACACTCAGTGAGCACTTTATTAGGTATACATATTTAGTCAGCCAATCATGTGGCAGCAACTAAATGCATAAAAACATGCAGACATGGTCAAGAGGTTCAGCTGTTTTTCAGACCAAATGTCAAAACGGGGAAGAAATGTGATCAAAGTGACTTTGACCGTGGACTGATTATTGGTGCCAGGCAGGGTGGTTTGAGTATCTCAGAAACTGCTGATCTCCTGGGATTTTCGCACACAAACAGAGTTTGCAGAGAATAGTGTGAAAAACTAAAAACATCCAGTGAGCAGCAGTTCTGCAGACAGAAACGCCTTGTTAATGAGAGAGGTCAGAGGAGAAGGGCCAGGCTGGTCAAAGCTGACAGGAAGGTGACAGTAATGCAAATAACCACACATTACAACAGTGGTATGCAGAAGAACATCTCTGAATGCACAGCACATCATAACTCTAAGTGGATAGGCTACAGCAGCAGAAGACCAATTAGTTTAAAGATATATAAATAAATGTAATAAATACCTAATAAAGTGCTCAGTGAGTGTAAAGCTGTGTATACAGATATACAGGTGTAATGGAGCTCAACCTTTATTTAATGGTAATCTACTGTCATTACATTGACATTAGAGTTTTCACATGAAGCTCTATAGGGGAGATTAAGCACTCTTGCAATCAAATGCAATTCAAACTACTGTAGCTGTGAATGTGCCCGAGAACTTGACTGTGTAGTTTAACATGTATTCTGTATTCTAATGACTGATTTTTTAAAACATTTTAGCTAATGAGTGTTTAATTGTTTTTACTGTGATCATCTATGTGCCACGTCCTGTCATCCTCATCGATCAGGCTTGCATTGACGAGGTCGTGTATGTCAGATATGTTCTTCATGTTTGCTTTAAATGCTCTTTCATTTTTCCTTATGTTTCATCATCATTCCTGTCTCTGTTCGCTCATCCCAGTGTCTCTCAGCCTCTACATGTTCGTCTGTCAGGTCCTTTGAATTATGATTATGATCATGATTTTGTGCCTTACACACGCTAGCTTTTTTTTTTCTGGTCAGTGAAATGTTTTCGTTCACGTGGTGATAACCGGTCCCACGACTGCCTGTAAACGCTTAACTCATTGAAATGCTGCTTGCAGTTTTATTTTTATTTACTGTATATTCTGGCTATTTTATATAGGGTTTGCATGAGTTTGAGTTCTTAGCACAGGTTTACAGAGGGCAGAATTGTCGCATTGCTTCTGCATTTGCTCGTAAAAATACTCATACAGTACAAAGACTGCTGTACTTAGACCGTTCGATAATAAATAAACTGCCATCTCGGCTATGTTTCTGCGTTCAGTGCTGAACATGTTTTCGTTCCGTTAAATGTTCACTGTAATTCCCTCCATTGTTCAGTCCTGTCTGTCCAGTCTGTTCCAGTGGATGAATCGGGGGGGTTTGTCATTAATGGGCCAGCGTAGCTTGTCTGTGATTGGCTGTGTGTGTGGGCGTGGATGAATCGGGGGGGTTTGTCTTAATGGGCCAGTGTAGCTTGTCTGTGATTGGCTGTGTGTGCTGGGGTGGATGAATCGGGGTGTTTGTCATTAATGGGCCAGCGTAGCTCGTCTGTGATTGGCTGTGTGTGTTGGAGTGGATGAATCGGGGGTGTTTGTCGTAATGGGCCAGTGTAGCTTGTCTGTGATTGGCTGTGTGTGTTGGGGTGGATGAATCGGGGGGGTTTGTCATTAATTGGCCAGTGTAGCTCGTCTGTGATTGGCTGTGTTTGTTGGAGTGGATTAATCGGGGGGGGGGGTTTGTCATTAATGGGCCAGTGTAGCTCGTCTGTGATTGGCTGTGTGTGCTGGGGTGGATGAATCGGGGGGGTTTGTCATTAATTGGCCAGCGTAGCTCGTCTGTGATTGGCTGGTTCAGCTGCTCTTCTGTCACTGTTTCCAGGCTGGTCTCCGCACCCTACATGACATCGGGCCCGAGATTCGCCGAGCGATATCATGTGACCTGCAGGACGAGGAGCTAGTAGACTTTATTCCCGAGGAGGACGAGGATATTTATAGGGTAATCAGTCAACAATCACGTCTATAACTCTACCGAGATAACGAGCGACTCCTTGGGGGGGGGGGGTGTTTCTAGATTAGACTTGAAAATGATACCGGATTCTTTCTAGACAACAGGGCAAAAAACGGCTAAGCTAGGTGGAGCTGAATGCTTTTTTTTTACAGTCTTCTGTTATTGTAGCCTGTACAATAGGCCATCGTCACATCTACAGGATCTGTAGGAGTCATGCGGGATGATTATGTTACGGAACGTGTAAAGGTTAAGGGAAGCAGAAGGGCGCCTCCCAGAGGACGTTCAGGGCAGTGCACGTGTGTCCTGACACAGAGCCCCCAGGCTTGTTTTACCTCACTGAGCTGCAGGCTCACGCCGCGCTCAGGTGACGTTACCATATCACATGATCAGGGGTCATTTGGCATGCATCTACCATGACTTTCATTTAACCTGCCTCGACCCATCTTTGGCTTGTTTTTTTTGTTTTTGTTTTTTTTGTTTTTTTAAACGGAGAATGTGAGTGTTCAGCATTGGGGAGTTCTGACTGGGCGTTCTGACTGGGAGGTCTGACTGGGCACATTTTGGGCGGGGTTTTTTTTGCAGAGGAACGGCGGGCTGTTCGGTAATCACATCAGCCACATGAACGGGGACAGCCGGAGCTCGGGCCACCGCACCAACGCCACGCAGCGCCCCCTGCAGGTCCACGCGCCGCCTCACTACGCCCACATGGAGCACCACGTGGGCCGCCTGGGCCGGATGGCCAACGCCCTGTCCTACGGCAACCACCACCACCACCACCACCACCACCACAACTCCTACTCCAAGTCCACCAACGCCAACCTCAACAACGCCAACGTCTCCAGCCTGCCCAACGGGGGCAAGCACAGCCGCTTCTACGAGCACGTCCCCGCCAACGGCTACCCCGGCCACCAGGGGCCCTACTACGCCGGGGACTACAACCGGCCCCGCTCCTCCCACATACAGAGGTGAGCGCGAGAGACGCCCGAGGTCCCGTAGCGCGGCGGTCGAGGTGCGTGACCGTGGGACCCGCGAGGTCGGTGCTTTCCATCCCCCGGTGTAGCCGCGATAAGATCCGCACGGCCGTTGGGGCCCTTGAGCAAGGCCCTTACACCCTGCATTGCTCCAGGGGAGGATTGTCTCCCGCTTAGTCTAATCAACTCTAATCTAAATGTAACCTCAACCATTCAATTTATCTGATTTAACCCTTGTGTAGTTTTAGCATTCTGTATACTTCCCTTGTCCTCAGGGTAAAAAATGACCAGCCTTCACTAAACCCCTAAAATAAAGCAGCTCAAAACCTCAAATCTATTTTACATGAAGAAACAACCTGTCACTCATCACAAACTTTGTCATCAAAGGGTTAAATGATGAAAGTTCATTCTCCAGCCATTAAGTCAGTTAGCTTAAGTTACAAGTTATGATTTAGTTAAATAACTTTATAAAATTAGATTATTTATTTATTACAACTCTGATTCAAGTACTTCAATGATTTCACTCTGGTTTAAGTAAACACAACTGGTCTTGTTTTAGCAATTCAGTGATTTAAGTGAGAAGATGGTTGAACTCTGATTTAAGCAATTCAGTGATTTAACAGATTTAAATGGTTAAATGGTTTAACTTTGTGCTAAAATGAAGAGCATCTGTTAGGGAAACCGATCGGAACAACACGCAGACACCAGGATGTAGTAAATGGCAGGCCTTATTTGAGGTACACGGAAACAGGTTAATCTCCAGCGAACCAGAACAATGGAGGTCATACAGAATCGTATTCAAGTCCAGGCAGAGGTCAATGTCCAAGCAACCGGATCAATGCGGAGAAGGCAGGGCAAAGTCCAGAACCGGGTGATCAGTCAGCGGGGGCAAGAGAACAGGGGGGCGACGGCCCGGAGCAGGGCTTGGAGACGGGTAGGCGGACAGGTGGGCTGCACACAGACAGACAGGCAGGAGAGCAGGGCTGCACACAGACAGGCAGGAGAGCAGGGCTGCACACAGACAGACAGGAGAGCAGGGCTGCACACAGACAGACAGGCAGGAGAGCAGGGCTGCACACAGACAGGCAGGAGAGCAGGGCTGCACACAGACAGGCAGGAGAGCAGGGCTGCACACAGACAGGCAGGAGAGCAGGAGCAGGGCTGCACACAGACAGGCAGGAGAGCAGGGCTGCACACAGACAGGCAGGAGAGCAGGAGCAGGGCTGCACACAGACAGGCAGGAGAGCAGGGCTGCACACAGACAGGCAGGAGAGCAGGGCTGCACACAGACAGGCAGGAGAGCAGGGCTGCACACAGACAGGCAGGAGAGCAGGAGAACTGAAGCAGGATGGGATGACACAGGACAGGAGATGGGACCTTGGAACAGGTAACGACCAGGCAGGAGATAAAACGCTGGAACGTAATCAACACAAGAAAAAGCAGGGCACAAGACGATCTGGCACAGAACAGAGAAATAGATGAGCTTATGTGCAGGACTACTGACAAGACAATTACGATTACAACAGAGGAAGTGCATGTATGGTGCATGGAGCATGGACACATAATGGGGTACAAGGGCAACGTGAAACTGAATACTAACATAGAAATGAAGAAACCAGGAAGTGAATTATGACACAGAGACACGGGACACAGCAAGCAGCAGTCAATGGTGAGGTGTATGTGTGAGTATCCTCAGGTTCAGTCTGTTACCAAAATGTAATCCATCACCACTGAGACCCACTAAGACATCTCACTCATTGTGTTATAAGTATCATAGAATTGGGTATATGTATATTGCAATGTGGATATATTTTTAAACCTAAAATTCTGGGTATATTGTTAGCCATATTACGTATTCTGAATAATGTCAATATTTCTTCCCAATAACCTTGTGAAGGAGTTTGCAGCTCGCCACTTCGTGGGTAGGCCTGAACTAACCGGTATAATGCAGTTCTACAGGAAATTTGCCTTAAACGCATTAAGATTTCCCTCCCTCCCCTCTGCCTTCATTCATATACTGTATGACCTCTCTCCACCCAGTGCTGTATGTTATCTCTCTCTCTCTTGGTCCGAGCGTGAACACACACATATATAAGAGCGCCGTATACGTGTCATATACAGTGTGGTATATGCCTCGTATGCAGCGTCTCATATATGCTGCATTGTGTCTCTTCTCTCTCATTGTTTTTCCTGTTCCTGTTTTCTTTCTTGGCCGTCTCTCTGCTGTCTGGTCCAGGACTCGCTACTATGAGACCTATATTAGGTAGGTCTGTCACAGCGGCCCTCCCCTGGAGAGGGGAGGAGGGGCCGGGCGTAACGTCCTAAGGTCTAGGAAGTAACGGGGGGGGGGGGGGGGAAAGGCTGTACTGCGCTTGTTGAGGGCATTCAAGAACTTGCTGCCCATTGAATTCAATGGGGAAACCAGTGGAACGTCTTTTTTAACAACCAAAGAAAACGTAATCGGTCATTTTTTTGTGATCTTTGGTTTCATTATGTGTAACCCTTATGTGATATTCCGCAATTGGTAGCTTCAATGTTTTGCCCTCAACGTGGGCAGTACGGCCTTACCCCCGGCTGCTTCAGACGCTTGGGCCAGCTGAAGGCATGCCTGCCTGTAATAGTTAAGTGTGCATGTCTATGATTAACCTTGTTTGTGTGCTCTCTGCTGGTCAGCCAAATACAAGCTCACGGTGTAGAGCGTCTCTAACTGCATTTTGAGATCCTGTATTTCTCTGTATGCTGGGTTTTTAGTCACAGAAGAGGGACAGGGGGAGTGTTGGTAGCGGTTGCCGGTTTGTATGGAGGATGCTGTCGGGCGTTTGGGCAGGAGTGCTGTTGGGAGCCCTTTGGAGGTTGGGGCAGGCAGTGATCATGAGGGTTGGGGCAGAGGGGGGACTGTTGGGGTTTTAGGAGAAGGGGGTTCTGCCTGTTGGATGCACGTTTCTGTACGGCAGTGTAAACCTCTCAGCAGAAGCTTGCTCTCTCTGTGTCCGTCGGCGCTGTGTCTGGTTTTTTGCGTGCGGACGGAAGGCTGCTTGTGCGCCCCCTGCTGGTGTCCGTGAGCATGCGGCTGCATGGTCTGTGTTTGTCTGCTCCCTGCTGCGACCGTAACCACTACCTCCGCCCCGCCCCCCCCCCGCAGGTCCCACACGGGGGACGACCCCCACCCCACCATCCGCCGGGAGGATGAGTACGGTGAGGAAGATCGCTACTCCGGGGAGTACTACAGCGGGGAGGAGTGCTACGAGGACGACAGCATGCTGTCCGCAGACAGGTAACGTAACGGCAACGCTCCCACAACGTAACGGCAACCCTCCCACAACGTAACGGCAACGCTCCCACAACGTAACGGCAACCCTCCCACAACGTAACGGCAACGCTCCCACAACGTAGCGGCAACGCTCCCACAGCGTAACGGCAATGCTCCCACAACGTAACGGCAACGCTCCCACAGCGTAACAACAACCCTTCCACAGCTTAATAAGAACCCTTCCACAGTTTAACAAAAACCCTCCCTCAGTTTAACAACAACCATCCCACAGCTTAACAGAAATGCTTTCATGACATCACGTCCTGCTGTAAAGAGAAAGGGGTCACCACAGCGATACTCCTTTAAGGTTCCCCTGCTGTGTACCCTATGACCACTCTGCTGACGCTGGGTTTCCCTGGAGATAGGCCGGCTGGCTGTGCAGTCCTGTGATGTCATGCAGTCCTGTGATGTCATGCAGTCCTGTGACGTCATGCAGTCAGACGGTCCAGGTCTGAGCCGTGCTTTTGTCTTACCTTTAGGAGGTCGTATAAGGAGTACCTGGACAGGTATCCCAACACTGACCCTGACTTTGAGACTCAGAGGGGATACCATCACCCCGACAGTTACTATGACGACGATGAGCAGCCCCTCTACAACGACTCGCGGCGGTCTCCGAAGAGGAGGCTCCTCCCACAAACGCCCCAAGGTGAGGCCTTCCCAGCATGCATTGCTCCAGCCTACACACTGAGACGTAAAACTGATAATCTGCCGCACCATCATTGTCTCAGACCATGTCACCCAAGACACCCCAAGGATCTATCTCGAAAAACGAAGAAGTGAAACTTGCAACTTTCCTGATGCTGTTAATTTTTTTCAGTCATATTTGTACCTGCATAACAGTAAAGATAAAAGTTGATTCCATTTTCATCGCATTGTAAATGGTGAGAATTTATATAGCGCCTTTATCCAAAGCGCTTTACAATTGATGCTTTACAATTGATGCTTCTCATTCACCCATTCATACACACTCTCACACACGATGGCCATGCAAGGCACCAACCAGCTCGTCAGGAGCAATTGGGGGTTAGGCGTCTTGCTCAGGGACACTTCGACACAACCAAGGCGGGATTGAACCGGCAACCCTTCAGACGACTGCTCTTACCTTCTGAGCCAATGTCGCCCCATTGCGTCATTGCGCTCTACATCAGTTTGTATACACAGGTTCATAGCCCACCTGTGTGGGGAAACTGAGACTGAAAGGCTCTTCTCTCTCAGCCAATAGGCAGCCTTCGTTCAGTTTCGAGTGTCTACGGCGACAGAGCAGTCAGGACGACCTGCCCCTCTCCCCTGGACTGCACCAGCACACGGCCCTGCCCCTGCACCTGATGCAACACCAGGTACCGACACACCTCCACTGTTCTGCCTTCTGTCTGCTAACCACACAAAACAACACCGCGTTATTGCTAGCTATGTAGCAGGCCTATGATGGCTAGCTAGATGGTAAATGGTTGGAATTTATATAGTGCCTTTATCCAAAGCGCTGTACAATTGATGCTTCTCATTCACCCGTTCATACACCATCGGTGATTGGCTGCCATGCAAGGAAGTCTTGCTCAGGGACACTTCCACACACCCAGGGCGGAATCAAACCGGCAATCCTCCAACTGCCAGACGACTGCTCTTACCTCCTGAGCCAATGTCACCCCAACCTAAGCAAGCAAGCAACCAAGCTACTACTACTAGTCCCTCTCACACACATGTTCCTTCCTACAAAGTGCATTTGTGCTGGGTGTGGCTACAATGGATGGCAAAACACTACTAGAGTTGATAACAATTTTATTTTTGGTTTCAATCCAACAGTCACTTGTATCTGTGGAACTAAGCTGACAGATTTGTGTAGTATTTATGTCCTTCCAGTTGTGTAAATAGTTGCCATTTATATCATCCAAAGTGCTGTACAATTGATGCTTCTCATTCACCCATTCACACACACACTCACACACCAATGGCGATTGGCTCTGCCAGCTCATCAGGAGCATTTGGGGGTTAGGCGTTTTGCTCAGGCAACACTTCGACACACCCAGGGCGGGGGATCGAACCGGCAACCCTCCGACTGCCAGACGACTGCTCTTACCGCCTGAGCCAATGTCGTCCCATATAACATGCGTGTGGCGTGTTTGTGTGGCAGGTGATGGCGGTGGCTGGTCTGGACTCGAGTCGGGCCCAGAGACTTTCACCAACCCGGTCCACCCGGTCCTGGGCCACGCCCCCGGCCACGCCCGGCAGCAAAGACCGCTCCCCCTACTACACCCCCATGATCCGGGTGGACCGGCCCAGCCGTGACAGCATGAGCAGCAGCCAATCGTCTGTCAGGAAGAGCTCCTGGTACACGGAGGAGTCAGACTACATCCACCGGACCTACACGCCAGCGCACCTGCAGGTCCCCGCAGAGTTCAGGCAGCAGTACCTTCACAAGAGGGGCAGTGCCACCAGCCTAGTGGAGGCGGTGAGTCAGAGTCTAAACAACTACACACTAAACAACTATACCTAGAGTCTAAACAACTACACACTAAACAACTATACCTAGAGTCTAAACAACTACACACTAAACAACTATACCTAGAGTCTGAACAAGTACACACTAAACAACTATACGTAGAGTCTAAACAACTACACCTAGAGTCTGAGCAACTATACCCAGAGTCTGAACAACTACACCTAGAGTCTGAACAACTATACCCAGAGTCTGAACAACTATACCCAGAGTCTGAACAACTACACCTAGAGTCTGAACAACTACACCTAGAGTCTGAACAACTATACCCAGAGTCTGAACAACTACACCTAGAGTCTGAACAACTATACCCAGAGTCTGAACAACTACACCTAGAGTCTGAACAACTACACCTAGAGTCTGAACAACTACACCTAGAGTCTGAACAACTATACCCAGAGTCTGAACAACTATACCCAGAGTCTGAACAACTATACCCAGAGTCTGAACAACTATACCCAGAGTCTGAACAACTACACCCACAGTCTAATCTACTGCACCAAGAGTCTAAACAAGTATACCCAGAGTCTGAACAACTATACCCAGAGTCTGAACAACTATACCCAGAGTCTGAACAACTATACCCAGAGTCTGAACAACTATACCCAGAGTCTGAACAACTATACCCAGAGTCTGAACAACTATACCCAGAGTCTGAACAACTATAACCAGAGTCTGAACAACTATACCCAGAGTCTGAACAACTATACCCAGAGTCTGAACAACTATACCCAGAGTCTGAACAACTATACCCAGAGTCTGAACAACTATACCCAGAGTCTGAACAACTATACCCAGAGTCTGAACAACTATACCCAGAGTCTGAACAACTATACCCAGAGTCTGAACAACTACACCCACAGTCTAATCTACTGCACCAAGAGTCTAAACAAGTATACCTAGAGTCTAATCTACTGCACACTAAACAAGTATAACTAGAGTCTGAACAACTACACCCAGAGTTTAAACAACTACACCCAAAGTTTAAACAACTACACCCAGAGTCTAAACAACTACACCCAGAGTCTGAACCATTATAGCCAGAGTCTAATCAGATACACCAAGAGTCTAAACAACTATAGCTAGAGTCTAAACGACTATACCCAGAGTCCAAACGACTATACCCAGAGTCCAAACGACTATACCCAGAGTCCAAACGACTATACCCACAGTCTAAACAACCACACCCAGAGTCTAATCAGATACACCCAGAGTCTAAACGACTACACCCATCGTCTAAAAAAACTAAACCTAGAGTCTAATGAGATACACCCAGAGTCTAAACAGCCGTCCCCGTTAAGATGGCCGACCCGTTCCCCTCTCACCGCGGTGCGTGTGTCCGCCCGGCGCAGGTGCTGATATCCGAGGGCCTGGGCCGCTACGCCAAGGACCCCAAGTTCGTGGCGGCCACCAAGCACGAGATCGCGGACGCGTGCGCCATGACGATCGACGAGATGGAGAGCGCGGCGAGCCACCTGCTGAACGGCGGCGTGCCCCCGGGCCTGCCCGTCCCGGGCCCGCCCGACCACGAGCCGCACGACTTCCCCGCGGGCTACAGCGACGAGGAGGCCGAGCCGGAACCCCGGCCCAAGTACGAGGAGGACCTCGCCGACGAGATGATATGCATCACCACTTTATAGCAAAGCGCACCGATCTAGATACGTAGACTTAAAATAGAAAATATATACGAAATGAAAAAAAAATTACAAATAAAGTGTAAAGGCATCTATCGGTCCGTTCACAAGAGAAGTGCCTTCCTGCTGTGGAACACTGATGGCCCCCGGCTGCAGGAGCTCCCAAACCGGGAGCCGCGGGCCCCCCGGCCCCGTCACGCACCCCGAGGGCCGGGGGCAGCCTGCCGCTGGCCGCTGCCGGACCTGGGCACTGGAGGACTGGATGGGGGCAGGGTGGTGTTGGATGGGGGCAGTGTGGTGTTGGATGGGGGCAGTGTGGTGTTGGATGGGCGCAGTGTGGTGTTGGATGGGCACAGTGTAGTGTTGGATGGGCACAGTGTAGTGTTGGATGGGCACAGTGTAGTGTTGGATGGGGGCAGATTGAAGTTAAATGGGGCAGTCCACTGTTGGATCGGGCAGTGTAGTGTTGAATGGACCAGTGTGATGTTGAATGGGGGCAGTGTGGTGTTGAATGGGGGCAGTTTAGTGTTGAATAGGGGCTGGGTGGTGTTGAATATGGACAGTGTGGTGCTGAATGGGGGCTGGGTGGTGTTGGATCGGGCAGTGTAGTGCTGAATATGGACAGTGTAGTGTTGAATAGGGACAGTGTGGTGTTGAATAGGGACAGTGTGGTGTTGAATGGGGCAGTGTAGTGTTGAATAGGGGCTGGGTGGTGTTGAATATGGACAGTGCGGTGTTGAATGGGGGCTGGGTGGTGTTGAATGGGGGCAGTGTTGTGTTGAATAGGGACAGTGTGGTGTTGAATGGGGACAGTGTGGTGTTTAATGGGGTCAGTGTGGTGTTGAATGGGGGCAGTGTAGTGTTGAATATGGACAGTGTGGTGTTGAATATGGACGGTGTGGTGTTGAATGGTGCAGGCAGTCCTCTGCAGGGTATTACAGGTTATGACAATCAGACTTAAGATGTCATTTTCCTGAGTCACTTTATGTTGTATCAGCATATCCGTATAGGCATATCCCCTTTTAGGTTTCAAGTATGGACTGAACCTTCCTGTTGTTATTCAAGTCCGTTTACAGAAATATATCACGTCTGCTTTGTTGCATTATCAGACTAGAGACTATCTGTTTCTGTGGATGTCGCCCACAGAAGATTTCGCCCATCCACGAGCTGGCACCAAGCTAATTTTTAATAATAGCTGATTTAATATTTCATAGTGCATCTACTGTAAATGACTTGTAATATATTACAAAAGTAAACTTTGTAAAGAGATGTTCTATATTTTGTAATTATGTACCGTATAGAAAAACAGCAATATGGTTCCTAATTAAGGTTCCTCTTATGATACTATAAAATAGATTGATGTTATTTTATTAGGAATATATACAAATTAAGTTTTTTTTTTTTTTTTTTTTTTTTTTTTTTTTTTTTTTTGCTCCAATGTATAGTTTTTTTTTTTTTCCTGTGAAGTGGCAGTTTTTAGGAAGTTAGCACAGTATGGATTTCCATTTGCACAAGATGCACAGGGCAGAAGCTTCCTGTGGGGCTTCTGAAGGCTGCAGAGAACTCACCCCCCCAGGGAGGATGCTGGTGCCCAGCACGAGACAGGGAGGGGGGGCAGGGAGAGAGAGCGCAGGCTGGATGAAACGAACGAGACTGTGCCGGCTCCTTATCGATGCTGCTTTCATTAGGTCACGAGATCGTTAAGTGCTCCTTTGGGCCTGGTTTGGTCCAGGTGAAACAGAACCGGCTCTGTCTTGGGTCAGTCACCGAAGCCAAGCAGAGCAGAGATCGAAGATACAAAGGTATATTCATGAGTGTGTAATAGAGTACGCCCACAGGTGAGGGAACGTGGGAAACCGTGCGCTCACCTGTAAAGGGAGGGATGCTCTGGACAGGGTCTATGTGACCTGCTCTATCATAATCAGTCGTATTGTCCCTAAAGCGCATTCCCAAAGCGCATTTTAGGATTTAATCGAAAGAGGAGAATGTAAGCTTTCTAACGATACCAAAGTTATCTCTCCACTCCAGATATCAAGGGGGGTTGTGCCTCGTTTCATTTTGAGTGTTTGAGAAAATAGGCTGCCAAGTTTTGTCACGAGAGTTACGTGAGGCTGGAAAACCACAGACACTGGGCTAGCGAAACTCTGGGGCTGCAGTTTGCTCATCTCATGTATAAACCCTTTAAACCTATTGTTACTCTGAACATTTACTCTTCACATAAAGACATGCAGACAGTGACGGTAGAGGCGTTAACACGAACGCAGCTGATGGGGCTGTTTGTGAACGGTGAACGGTGCACAACTCCGGTGTTACTTTCACTTTGACATCTTGCGTTTCAAAAGCTTAAAAACTGAGTTTACTCTGAACTCGGCAGCAAGACAGGCAGATTATGAAAGCCTGAAATATTCTACAGATGTTCTACAAAATGAAGATGAAAGCATAAAACATTTTCAACGTTAATGAACATTTTTACATGAACATGAATTGGCTGTGGTGACTTACAACTGATTATGACAGAATGGGTTACATATTCACCTATGTGATGGAAGTCCTCAAATGTTATATTCACCTGTGAGTGTAAAGTTCTAAAAGGTTACTTTCACCTGTGAGTGTAAAGTTCTAAAGGGTTATACTCACCTGTAGGGGTGATGGTGTGAAAGTCTAAATGTACCTGGATATGAATCACGTCCCTAGGAACTGAGAAGAACTGGAGAGTTGGTTAAGCAATATTTTCCCCCCTTTCTTACCAAACCATCGTCCTTTACATATACCTCCTACGGAACAACATATCACTGTTTGAAAGGTTCCTGTGCTCATGACATTTATGATGTGAGTGTTCCTGTTTGTGTCACCGCGGAAAACAAATTGTTACCAACATTCTGTCACTTTAAGCATACTCCATGCTATTAAAAACAACGAATACATTAAGAAGTAATAACACCGAGCTTCAGGCCATCGTCTGAAAAGGGGTCTGACACGATGCATAGCTAATGGGACATTTGATTTGTCATCGTTTTGAGTGTTTACTGTGCTTTCAGCAAATCCAAACACGCCAGGGGAGAATTGGTTCAGTTTTTTCCCCTCACGGTGTGTGCGCTACGAAAGGGCTCTTCCAGTCGTTTGTGAGAGAAATGTGTTCTGGTCTTTTTTTTTCTTTGGTGAAACTTCCAAGTCTAAACTCTTTATTGCGTAAGGGACCTTGAACCCCCAGCACATTGTACTGTACGTAGCAATTACTGATAATATAAATATGCATTCTTTTTAAAAACTAAAAAAAACTATTGTGTACAGTGTGTTCATATGAAAACTAAAACCAAGATACCTTTTACCTCAAATCAGGGACGCCTGAGTAAAAAAATAAAAATAAAGAATTGGTTCATTCTATGCCAATAGTATTTAATATTAGCACATAGCTGTCTGTCTTTACACACGTACATGTATAAGTGCTAGTGTTTCTTTTTCAGTTCTATAAATCTCAAATCTTCGTGTGTAAGGTTAGCTGATTTTGTATTCTTCTTGTGGTTGTGTGTATGGTTTAGTGAAATCTATCTTCCTCATTTATGTCACCTTCAAAATGCTGGGATTATGTACAATCTTTATTAATTCATGAGGGTTATATGAAATCTCAAAAGTAATAAACAAAGGTTTACAAAAATCCTGTCAATTGCATAATGTTAATATTTTATTTTTATTATTATTATTATTATTATGATTATTATTATTATTAGCGTACGTGTATATTAAACTGTATAATATGTACAATGATATGAGAAGATGTGGTAAGTGGTTAGGCTCCTTGACATTTTATTCACTAAAGATTATTCTCCTTCAGTAGCAAATCATGTATTACTATTTAGGTTTTGTATCGATGACAATTTTTGTATTTTTTAGCCTCGGATTGATTTGAATCAGGACTGATCTTTTATATTCTAATGATAATTACAGATTAAATGTAGTTTTATTAGCAAAAATTGTGTGATCGGTACATTCATTACATCAGTCAAAATTACCCAGTTATCCAGAATTATACTTACAAATAAAATTCAAGGATTAGGCAAAGAAAACATGTAATGGTCTGCATGTCACAGAAGGAGAGTTTACATCGAAGGTTTGTGCAGTTCTTCCATGGAGGGTGAACCACGGACGTAAAGGACGTGAAAAACTCCCACAGAATTTCCGTATCCAGCTCCCAGCGTAGCGGCTCACAGAGAGAGCGCCCTCGTGTGGACGGAACAGGTAAAACATCCTGCTCGCATTGATAATATCAAGTCATTGGTCAATTTCAATTGTATTTATTTCTTATTTTATTTATTTATTTATTGTTTCTTTATTTTTCTGTGCAGGTTATTGATTGGCCCAGACAGTTTTTATGTGCACTGAAGGGTATTATAGATATTCACAAAACTTTCTAATAACCCAACTTTACAAAATCTGGTGTTTAGGGGTTTTTTGTCTAAAAACACTGCAAATAACTGAAATGGAGCTTGTACAATGACAGTATGTGTTCCTCGAGAGGTTGTATATAGATATGTTGCCTGATAATTTAAAAAAAAACCGATGTTTAATTTACAACACAGGTAGTGCACTTCCGCTAAGTGGCCACTAGATGCAGAAGTTGTCCACAGTACACAGTAGCATACATTCAGTGGGCTTTTTGTTCAAATAAGCGTTTCATTTTATGCGGCGTAACATTTATTTTTATTTTTATTTAAGCCTAATTATTTTGGTAGTAGGCGATGTGATCCGGATTCAAATAGTTTCTGCAGATAATTAGCTATCTTTGACTGTTTGATGAAACCTTCAGTCACGATGAGGCAAGAATCAGCGAATATTTTCAGAATACAAATTGGCTTTTATTTTTAAGAAAAGCTTAACCAGGGACAGGGGTCGCAAATTAGCCTTGGCTAGAGACCCTACATGCAAACATCTGTTTCATGGTGTTGGAACCTGTTATAATGTGCTCCGCATTGTCCCTGTCAAATAAACCAATAAATAAATAAATAAAAATAGGACAAATGGAAACCCACAGTGCAATGACCCGTAAAGGTCGCCGTTCACTTAAAATGCAGCGACAGTGTGGTTTCTTCAATGACCTTAATTCAAATATTAATTTGGTTCTGTGATTTAAAAAAAAAAAAAAAAAAATTTAATGCAATATTGTTTTACATGAAAACTATTCAAGAAAATACGGCACAAGATAAGACCCTTGTCTTGAAATTGTTGTCGCGTTGACTGCCGGGCCGTAACAATCACCAGCGGGCCTCTAATTCCGCGGCTGCAGCAGAAAAGAGAAAAGAGAAAAGGCCTGTGTGCAGATGGCAGGTTCCTCAAAATGTTAATTCGTCCGTTATCAGCTGCTTCTCCGCGTTATGGGGAATTCTACCGCCGACTGATTGTCCTGTCGTTTTTATTTAATCAGTTCTGTTCCACGTTTAATTTATTTAATATTCTCCACATAGGTGCAATTAATTATTTTCAGGACGGTGCGGACATTGTAAAAATAATAATAATAATAATAATAACACATGTCGACGCTCCAGATTCCAAGACGTCACACAAAACCTCAGCTTCAGCACCTGAAAGTAGACCACCGCAGGCTTCCCTTGTTCACAATATTTATTCCAGGGACTTCTCTTCTGCTGCCCTGTGACGAGTACGCAATGTGTGCTCTCTATTTAGGTCTACGCATTGATGTGTGTGCAATTTTTAAGGATTTGTGTGATCCAATATGCTGAGACACACAAAATTGAATAATTGCTAACTGATAGCTGCAAGTTAATGCGTGGTGATTCTTTCATTGCTTGCAGGTGGCATATTATAAAACTCAGCTCTCCTTCTCCGGCGATCAGTTGGATCTTGGCACAGCACTGGGGACAAGCCGATCGTGAATTTGAGTTACGTGTTTGTTCTGTGTGTCGCTACGAAGTTTCAATTTAAAGTCCTCCGCATAGCCCGTAGATCAGTGATGTCAAACTCCAGTGCTGGTGGCCCCGCAGTGTCTGCGGGTTCTCGGTGATGCGCTTCGGCACGACTGATTTAATTTAAATCGTTTGTGCACGCCGTGTAGTTGAAGACCTTATTTGGTTGCTGACTGAAAGGTAATCAGGGGGGGGAATACAGAAGTAGGCCTATCACAAATATCCTGCAGTTTTTTTTTTTTGTACAGTCCTATTGTTAGCCCTAAAGAGAAATGCGCAAATATTATTAGATTATATAAGTGCAAGTACCCGTGTTACTCCAACATTAATTTAATTCATTGCGATATTTGTTTTCCTTCTACTGGCTTGTATTTTACTCGGATTATTCTCAAATCTCAGTTGCATCGTGTCGTTTTAATATTTAACGATAAATTAGACGACTCATTGGTAGCCATTTAATGGGGTGTCTTTTGTCGGTCCTTATCCCATGCTTGCTTTTCTTGCGGACTGCCTGACACCATCCTTTCCATCGTGTCGTGTCATCGTTAGGCAATATGGAGTCATTGGTTCAATCGCAGCGTGCTGCAGTTTAAACCACCGGACCACACAACTGTAACTTGGTTTAGACTCCAGCTCAAGACGCTGCAATTAACCAACTGATTTTAATTCCTGCAGACGACTGTGTTGTAAAATGTGTTTTTATATTATTTATTTGGAAGACTACCGCCTGTGACTGAGAGTGGAATTGTCTGTTATCTGTCAACAAACGGCGTCTGCTGTGGCCCACACTTCCCTCTAAATTACGCATTTAAAAAAATAAATAAAAGTACTAAATTGCTTGTAAGGTCCTGAAACCTTCATTAAAATTTCAATAAATTACTAAATCGTTATCTGGCCTGAGACATACAGTTCCTCGGAGAGCACCCAGGCACCAGGGTCCAGGGTCATGCCTCCTACACAGGGGTGCACAGTAAGGGCCGCTTGTGCCAACTTCTGCTCTTAATCATTTAATTTCCTAAATAATGTCTTGATCAGACATGTGTATATGCACCAGCTGCAGACTAGAAGTGTAACCGAAATGGTTTACTCTGCTCAAGTACAGGAGGGAACCAGGCATAATTTCTAGAGTTAAAATAAATTAAGGTAATGGGTTGGAACAAAACCCAGCTCGCAGACCCGCCCTCCAGGACCGGAGTTGTGCACCCCTGCTCTAACATTTACCTTTTAAAAGCAGGTTACACGACTTAACCTATGGTAAAGGTTATTCGTTAGCATTCCTGGCCGATTTTGAAGTGACGCACACTGCAATCCAGGCTACTTTTGACGAATTGGACTGTAATTAGCTTTATTGGCTCGTGCCTAACAGAACGCCAGTTTTGTCGCGGGTTTACTTCACAGCTCCGTTGCCATTTATTTCCCATTTTGGAATTCCCAGCATTACAATTAGGCTCGTTTAATTTCGTAAATTCAGTTCCGGCGGACGCCAGTGCCCTCCGCAAGGCATGCCGCCTGTAGGCTACGGCTGTCCCTGTACTGAATTTCTCGCTGTAGCAGAAATTGTAATATACATAGGTAGGCTAGTACTGTTTAGTTATAGACGGATTTTACCTGCTTCTCAAATTAAGTGTGTTTTTATTCGGATTCTGAAATATATTTCTTGCCAAATATAGTTTCCCCGATTAAATGTAGGCATATTTTCTCTTGGTGAAATACTGTATTTAACTGCGGTTTTCCCCACAGAATACATTTTACGTCCCTGAAAAAGTATTTAACCATATATCAAAGAATGGTTATTTTCTCGTGCGGGGAATAATCTGGCCAATCGAGTGTGGACGCCGTAATTAATGCTGCTCAGTACAAAACCGAAGCTTAGTAAACGAGGGGCGCGTTCATGATATGTGTGCGCGTGCAACACTGACGGCGGAGGCGCTTCGGCAATTGCGCGCCACCCTCAATTTCATCCTAGACTTCTCTTCCCGTTTCAGAAGACACTGCATTGCACCTTTAGTTTTTCCCAGTCTATCTCGATCACTTGCGAGACATCGGCCATTTAATGCGTTAGAGAAGTAGACTATTTATGTGTCAGATATATGAATGCATGAATGCTTTATTTGTGGTGTTGGCTACCAATTCTCTAATCTCAAATAGACTAAACAAAATGCAGGAGGAAAACTCTTCACATTTGTATTTACAGAGCCCTCCAAAGTTTGGAAACAGTATTGTGTAATGTTATTTTATGCTTAAGGCTGTTGGATTTGAGATGAAGAGTTGGGTGTGAAAATAACTTGCAATGCAGCCAGTAGCGCACTTTCCATTAAATATATTATTGGTATCACCTTCAACCAAAACCAAACGCATGAAGAATGGTGTTAATTGAGCGACACTCTCCACACACAGACGGTTGCATAAATAACTGATGGTTCTCTATGGAGACAGAGACCATTTATTCTGAGTCTATGCTATTTAGCTCACTCGAGATAGTAACTCTGTAAATACTGCTCTGGCATCAAGTAGGCGATTGTCTAAGATTTAATTTCGTCCATTTTTAATTGGCCCTCTCTTAATTTGGAGCAATTGTTACAATTATTCAGGCAAATTGCTTGTCTTTGATTGATGACGTTGCAAAAAAACCCCCCCCAAAAAAACGTTTTAATGAGATGCAGTGAACCGCAGCACCATACTAAACACAATGTCATCTAGTGCTTAAAAGAGATTGCACACCTATTAATTGATGGAATGGATCGTTAACGGAAAGGTCTCTTTCGGTGGCGGAGATTTCACACCGTGAAAATTCAATCAAACTGCGTTTAGTAGGGCGCTTTTAGTCTTATTTCGATTCAATTTCAATTGAAGGGAGAAGCAAAGGAATGTGTGATTATATGCGCCCACGTCCTCGCATTGTCTGCACCATATCTCCTGAAAAATCAATAAAAGGGAGATGCTCAGAAGAGATAAGGAAACTCAGTAAAGTGTGAGAATTATTGATACAGCTCCAGTCTAAGCGCCTTCAAGTGAGATGAAGATGCTCTTGAATGAAACTGAACTTGGGTGTTGTTTTTCGCGCAGCTAATAATTATTTATACAGCACCGTTAATGGCGCGTCCGTTGTGCTTAATCAGTGAATAGTGTAGTGTATGCTGTTCGCTTATAGCCGGAATATAGCAATCAGCCAATGAGAACTGCTTCTTTCATGGAAATCACACGCATCCGATCCGGACCGTTTGTCCACTACTGCGTTCCCCACCATGTTTTACTGAGTGGACTGGTGTGTTTCAGGCAATTCACCGCCCTGTGGCGGAAATAGGCCTGCGTTCACATGTACGGACCGTCACCTGACCAGACTAAAATTGCCTACCACCGTAAAATGAATCAAGATGCGTTTTGTTGTAAACGCGCTGCCGCCCTGACCATTATTGAGCTACAGATAATGTCCTGGGATGTCCTCGTGCCGGCCTGTCACTGGCAGTCAATAGATAATTAAAGGGACAGTCGGATCTCGGGTTTGTGTTGGAAAGAGCTGTGTGGATTTTCAGTAAATGAGCTTCCTCGCTGGCTTCTCATCAGCACATAACGGGTCCGCTTTGATATATGATGGCATTAGTGCGCTAATCATTGAGTCCCAAAGACATTACTGGGACTACAACAGGAAACTATCAATCTTCGATGACGTCATCATCTGCCACTGACTGTGACGTCACGTTGTTCTCCTACGTCCTCGCAATTCAATTTTGCCTCCCCCCCAAAGTCTCCGGTCTTAATCTCACGAGCCATACTGCTCTTGTCATCCAAGACCATGCAATGACATACGTTTGCAATCCAAGACACTTGCATTATGTCAAAAAAATAATACTGTAAATGTATTTTCCGCCAGTTCTCAGAAGGATATATCAAGGTTACGAGCATAAAGCGAGGTAAATTAAGTATTTTAAACTATTATTATTTATACGAATATTTGTAGAAATACGTTTATACAAATGAGACACCGAATATTTCACTTCAAGAACCGAAGCAAGGAGAAGTTAAATGTTTGCAGACATAGCAATAGCCTAAACATGCAGCTTTTTGCACATTCAATTTCATTTAATTTTCTTTTATTTTTTCATATAGGTGCACTGTACAGGAACACTGTCAACAAAAGAAGTATAGCCTAACGTTTTTTTAACAGTCATTTACAAACAAAAAAGAAAATCTGTAATGCCCTTATACAGGTATATATATATATATATATTTTGTACTCATGCAGCCAACAAACATCTTTTGTAATGAAATAACAGGAATGACCTGTCTTGTTATTTGTTCGTTGATTGTTTGGAATGACATATTCTGACAATCAGTGTTGTCCCACTCGAGAGAGGCACAGGGTAAATGTCCCAAAGCGTTTGTCTTGTCTCGTTGTTTGTGTGTTGTGTGGATATATTTCCACAATCACTATTTTTTTTCTGTATTATTCTATCTTCAATGTCTTGCCTTTATCGTTCTTTGTAATTGGCTGAATGTGAAGCACGTTGAGCTACATTTTATGTATGTGCTTTATCAATAAAGCTTATTATTCATTATTAGTATGATTGATTTCCAAAAACTATGGGTCAGTCTTGGTAAAAAAATAAAATCCATGGGCCATTTTGACCATGATGCTAATTTAGTTTTACTCTTTTAAAAGGTCTTGAGGAGGTGACTGACAGGACTTGGACTGACAGCCCCAACTGAGGCATACGTCACCGGGTGCAGGATGCTGAAGGTGAAAGACTACAAGAGCGAGCTCCAGTGGAATAGCCTATCCGTACAGACTGCGGGCATTTGCACGTTCCTGTACGTTAAGATTTTAACTGAATGAAGAAGTTATGAGTCTTAAACTGCAGTGAAGCTCGACGATAGGCATCGAGCGGTGTAGGTTTTACATATCTCGTTAATCTTAATACCCCCACTGGGCCATCTGAGAGCGGTCTTCTGTCACCCGCTGAATTCGCTCTTTTCTCCTCTGTCGCGCACCGAAGGGATGGCACGGCACGGCCTTGCGGCTCCGTGCAGGCGGGCGTGTAGTCTACGACTGTGTCAGGCATTCTGAACGCGCGACGTGAAGACGCTTTCCAATTCTTGATCCTCTTTTCCCCCGAGTGAACGAACACAATAAGTCTATATATCACATCAGATTGTCCGAGGTCAAATAGCGCACTCAAACGCAGAGGGGTCCTTAAAGGCGCACATGACACAAATCATCGCCTTTTGAATATCATTTTGGAAACTTATATAAATATTTTCAAGAGATGTCGCTCTGATGCTGACACACACTGAATTAAAGGTGACGTCTTTCAGTCCGATGCTACTGTAAATTGACGTGTAAAAGCAATTATCTATACAAGGACGTAACCTCGGTATGGTTGGTTGAGGAGACACTCTTCTACACAGTTTTTGAGGTGTGAGAATGAAATCAGCATTGCCTTTGTAGATCCGAAGGAATTAGTGAAGGACCGCCGGATTAAAAACAGACCTTTTCCTTTAATTTCATTTAAGAATTAAACTACATAACATCACAAATTGGTTACATGTATCTGCACGCATTAACATGTTAATTTTTTTCACCGACCGCAGTTCTAAAAAGAGGAAATGCGAGTGACAGATTAATTGATTTTAGAGGGGACAAATCAAGTCTTGCCTGGGACGTGTCATTCGCCAAAAGATGCCATTACGCCGATGTAAACAAATAACTAAGCCTAAGCATAACTAATAATAACTGTTCTTATTACAAGTAGTCCCGTATTACAATTGCCATGTCACACAACCACTCTATAATACACTAGCTACTGTATTATTGTAACAGCAAAGTGAAAACTTTTCACCCGTAGGCCTTATCAGCGGCTTTCATTCAGTCAAAATGCTACGTTTGTACATGTATGTAAACATTTACTTCAAAAACAATTTACCGCGGATAAATTAATTAATTTAACTGGTCAAATTCTGGAATGCCACGTACGAAATAATTGCCCCGTATGGTCGTACACTCTCTGAAGAAATTGTTCCAAAAGGAACCTTTTGATTCCATAGCGGAACCCGATCACGTATGTCGGGCAAAATGGTTCCTTGTCTGGGAGCTCTCCGGCTATAATAGAGGGTTCTGTAAACAATTAAAAATAGTCCCTTTCCCAGAACCATTTTCTGAGATTGTATATGGTGCCCCTATTACATTTTGAAATGCAGCACATTTATAAATAATAACACTGGTCACAATGTAATTTATGAAGAGTCCAGTGTAGTCAAAGTCTGCTTTGTATGGAGAAATTGTGTGCGATTTCGAAAATGGTGGTGATATTAACACTAATGCATTTAGAGACACCCATGTCTCCAGACGTGTGAAAAGATTTTTTTTAGCAGTAAATGTTCCCTCGCGCGCTCAGCGTTTGCATTAGCTGCAGACTGCAGAGCGTCTGTCTTAAGAGCGAGCGCCACCTCCTACTGTGAGCCGCGCGTGCGTTATCTGTGTATCCTTTACCGCGTGTAACGTCTGGGCAATTCGAATAAAACGTGTGGGCTTGATATTTCAATTTACAATTTGGTGTTTTTATTTAAGATGTAACTACGACGCATAGAGCCTATAGATTTTCGCATGCAATTTACAGGCAGATCATTTATTCTGCGGTCTCCACGTACCTTTGTTTTCGTAATGCAATTGCTCTGTTCGTCGTTCTTATTTTTATTTCAAGGACATGTTTATAAAGCACATCAATTCGATGAATATATGCAGTACTAAATAAATGCATGTATTGAGTGTTATCCGGACTTCCCGCTCACCGTGTCTCATTGCGTCTCCCTGCCGCTCTCGCGCTGGTCTTGTAGACTATCTCCTCACCAGACTTTCTCTTTTTCTCCACTGAAGTGGTGCGGTGAAAAATAACCTGCCATCTCATGTCAATATTGAGTAATTAACGGCGATATTTATTAATGTATTACTTCTTGCAACATTTATTCTCGGCAGCTCTAGACTGATTATATTATTATTATCACTTGAATGTTGATGCTTTGCTCATAAGCCTATAGGCTCATACCTTCATACTTGTACTTTTATCGTACTGCTACTAGCCTATGCAGAATATTATTATTATTATTATTATTATTATTATTATTATTGTTATCGTAGATCGTAGTAGTAGTAGTTTAGTAACAGTAGTCGCCTAATAACAGTAATAGCAGCAACACTAGATGTTTGGAAAATGTGATATAGGCCTAATGCGAATTGCTTATTGCCATTTTCTTATCCTATTTTATGTAAACTAGGATGAAATGTATAGATATACATGTCCCGTTTTTTCAAGTGTTGGCTCTACAAAATACCAAAATGCTAGGATACTACTACTACTACTACTACTAATAATAATAATAATAATAATAATAATAATAATAATAATAATAATAATAATGATAATGATAATGATAATGATAATAGTAATAATAACAATTGCAATTGCACGTGAATATAAAATTCTGTGTTGCCTGTTGGACTTTAATTCAATTTACGGCACCATGACGTCACCTTAGTTTAAAAAAAAAAAAAAAAAAAAAACAGTACATGCCAAGGCATTCATCTTCATGAAAGCAGTAATGGATAATGTGATGGATTTTATATGCTTCGAAGACCTCCTGCCATAGTGGGTGCGCGAGATCGGAGGGCCGGGGGCCGTAAACTCGGCACGTGCGTTCAGTCGCTCGGATTTGGGCAACATCCTATCGCTATTCTCACGCTCCACGTGGCACGGTTTACGTGTGGCTTTTGCTGAGAAAATATTGCTATAGATTTTAACTAAATGAAGAAATTATGAGTCTTAAACTGAGAAAATATTGGCAATCTTTAGACTTGAAAACATACATTAATTAGGATTTTTTTTTTTTTTTTTTTTAAGGAGGGACTGAACACGCGCCCCAGCCTGTTATAATAAGTTAACTAGACAAAACCAACCATTGGTATAATGTTCACACTTTCAAATTCCATATTCGTATTAAATATATAGAATTAAATGTTTATTTTGCGGGGCGAGGGTTTTTTGCGTGTTGAAAGAATACGTGTTATAATAGGATAAGTATATACATATAGATCATTGCTGATATATACGTTATGCCGGTCTACGTTGTTGCACAACTTACTTTAGCGTATGCGCTCTCCATGAGCATTAGGCTTGCGTAGGCTGACATACACAAACCTGACATATTTTATGTGCATGTTTATCTACTTCATAAGAATAACGTATGTCCTTTATTTGATAAGGTTAGGCTTGCATGGTCTAAAGTGTAGCAGTTGGGGCCGGCAGATTAAGGCTACTTGCAAAACAGCATGAAGTCGCGCTGGAGAGGACGATTTTGTCAGATTTATTTTTCGATCGTTAGTGAATTTGTCGGGCATATACATACATTTCGAAGGAATGACATTTGGCCAGTCCAGGTGAATCCAAGTGCGCCGGTACTGCATCCGTACCTTTGGGGCTCGTGAGCAATGGTCCCTCCGGCATCCACGAAACTGCCGGGCACCGGACCTTGCCTCCGGCGCGCTCTCGTCCTCGTGCGTTAACATCTCTCCACTTAACCTTCTTACTGCTAAACGCGACGTCTTGCGTACATATAGCTGGGCTACTGGAGGGGGGGAAATCTATTTAGTTGCTCACCGTGCTCTCTCCCATGTGTTGTCTAGTCTTATCTACGCAATGGACAAATTACTTTTTGTCAGGATAGCTGAAAAGGAAAAAGGTTGAAAAGGACAGAAACTAAATTGGCACAAACCACCCGCCCCCCCGCCCCCCTCTCTCTCTCTCTCTCTCTCTCTCTCTCTCTCTCTCTCTCTCTCTCTCTCTCTCTCTCTCTCTCTCTCTCTCTCTTCTCACACACACACACAAACACACACACTCACTCACTCACTAACTCGCTCTCTCGCTCACACACACACCACTCAAAGCTTGTCTTTAGATCTTCAGTAGGTCGCTTTTATTCAAGACTTCGCTCTTGGCGGGAGGCGCAGCTGGCTTGATCGCGCGCGGAGGCAGCTCTCGGGAGATGCAGCCGATGAAGTTCCATCGCTGACCCCCAGAATATGATCGAGGAACAGGAATAAACCTAATCGGATTTATCTTATTTTGCGTATTTTTTTCCCACAAGAAGAAGCGTGTCTCCACATTAATCGCGCGATTCACGACAGGAACAAATATTTTAACCATGCGATGGAACATGATACCAAGCCTTCCGTACGCGTGTGGCGTTGGATTCTTTTTGATTTGGATAACATTTCGCATGGCGGTCGTTCAGGGTGTTGCATCCCAACAGGAGCTACCTTTATCCGTGTAAGTGCTGCCTTCTTTACTGAGCAATTTCGAATGGTTTCTACATTAACACTGTCTGTACCAACACCACAAGTAAAATTTAGTAGCGGCGATTTTTTTCCCCACAGAACAGCATATTCACAAATTCCTCTCATTAAGTACTGTAAACGATACGTTAATTATTCCGGCATTTTTTCATAATTCACACGTCCTCATTTCCAGGGTGGCTTTCTGCATTTTTTTAAAACCAGTTTTTCTAATTAATATAATTTATTCCGTAACATCAGCAGGGCCCCCCATCCCAAAAGACAGAACCTAAACCATCAGTGTTCAGACCCATGACAACTGCTCAACCCTGCTACTCTGACCACCGTCCCACATTGCTGTTCAAATCATTGCTCCAACTCCTGCTTAACCACTGGTCCATACTAATGCCCCAACCACTGCTCCATGCTAATGCCCTACCCACTGGTCCATACTAATGCCCCAACTGCTGCTCCATACTAATGCCCCAACCACTGCTCCATGCTAATGCCCTAACCATTGGTCCATACTAATGTCCGAACCACTGCACCATACTAATTCCTTATCTACTGCACCATACTAATTCCTTATCCACTGCACCCTACTACTGTCCTAACCCCTGTTCCATACTAATGTCCTAACCACTGAACCATGCTAATTCCCTATCCACTGCACCATACTTTCCTGTTCTAACCGCTGCACTATACTAATGTCCTAACCCCTGTTCCATACTAATGCCCCGACCACTGCTCCATACTAATGTCCTAACCACTGTTCCACATTCACAGTATTGCTTTACACTGTTGTCCATGATGAGAAAGCTGGTCGATTGTGGTGAACCTAGAATTAGTGAGCGAACCCCAGGACAGTGTGTAATGTACAGTACACGAGGGCTCTTTGTATGAGCCATGTACGCCATCTCTATTTCAGTGTTCATGATGGCGGTGGGGATCTCCGACACTAATCCCTCTCCGATCTCCCTTTTCAGAGTCAAGCTGTGGGCCTCTGCTTTCGGTGGAGAGATCAAATCAATTTCAGCCAAGTACTCCGGATCACAACTACTGCAGAAGGTATTAAATTGTTCTGTGCACAGCCTCCTGCTAGGCACATGTGATACTATGGGCGACTGTGGTGCTGCCCTACTGACCGTGAAAGTTGTCCTTTTGACCCCCTGTCAGGCCGTCTCTCGGCCTGTGACAGGCTGGCTCTAGGGCCCCAGTAGCCCCGCCCCCAATTGCTTTTGATTTTCACGTTCATCTGTGACCTAAAATTGTTACTTTTCCATTTTACTTCTGAACTTATTTATTTATTTATTTATTTATTTGTTTGTTCGAATCCCCCGTCGGCCGGGGCCTCTCAGTGCGGAGTTTGCATGTTCTCCCCGTGTCTGCGTGGGTTTCCTCCCGCAGTCCAAAGACACGCAGGTTAGGCTGATTGGAGAGTCTAAATTGCCCGTGGGTATGAGTGTGTGAGTGAATGGTGTGTGTGCCCTGCGATGGACTGGCGACCTCTCCAGGGTGTATTCCTGCCTTTCGCCCAATGTATGCTGGGATAGGCTCCAGCCCCCCTGCGACCCTGTTCAGGATAAGCAGGTTAGGAGAATGAATGAATGAATGAATTCCCTAAAAGTGCTGATCTAAGTGAAAACCCATTAAGATCAGAGTGTCGTGAGCAGAGTAGAGTTCAGACCCGCAATCAATGAAAGAGGAGGTTTGGAACGAACACAATGGCAGTTTGGCGTCGGGATTCACCGAAGCGCAGTGGAAGCTCAATGGAAGTGCAGTGGAGGCGCAGTGGAGGAGGCGCAGTGGAGGTGCAGTGAGGCGCAGTGAGGTGCAGTGGAGGTGCAGTGGAGGCGCAGTGGAGGCGCAGTGGAAGTGCAGTGGAAGTGCAGTGGAGGCGCAGTGGAGGCGCAGTGGAGGCGCAGTGGAGGCACAGTGGAGGCGCAGTGGAGGCGCAGTGGAGGCGCAGTGGAGGCGCGTGGAGGCGCAGTGGAGGCGCAGTGGAGGCGCGTGGAGGCGCAGTGGAGGTGCAGTGAAGTGCAGTGAGGCGGAGTAGAGGCGCAGTGGAGGCGCAGTGGAGGCGCAGTGAGGCGCAGTGGCATTGCGGGTCCTGACGGTGCGTTTGGTGGCGCCGGCCTGCTCGCTCCGTCAGGTTGTGTGTGATGACCACATTCCCATAATGCCATTATTCCCCGGCTGCTGCGCTGCTATGCTGCAGTGCGTTACATCACTCAGATAACAGACAGGAGGGCGCGGGGGTGCTGGTTATCTCCCCTTCTCAGCTGCTCCAGAGCCCCCCCCCCCCCCCCCCCCCTCCCCGTCATTACCCCCTCCCCTGCACATCATGGCTGTGGGAGCTGCAGCCCTCTCCAAAACTCACAGGTGAAACAAAATCACGCAATTTCCTCAAACAGGGCCAAGCAATTTTTTTTTTCACTGGAGGGAGGGAATGTGGATTCAGAACATTGACTTGATGGGACGGGATGTGGGGCACTGGCTATTACACACACCTTTCTCGCTCATACACACACACACACACTCGCTCGCACACCCACACACACGCTCAAACACACACTTCGACCTGCGTGCTGCAAGGCTGCGGTTTCTGTGGCGTTGGCGTTTGGTGGCGGGAGTGATTTCTACCATTCAGTGACAGAGGTCAATGCAGCAGCACTACTTCAGTGCTGTGGTGTAGATCCGGCCATCTGTACTTGCAGCACCAGCGCCGTCAGATACCCTTTCGATATACCCGCTCTGTTCAACGAACGATGGTGCAAACGCCCTGTATGTATCCTGTTTAAAAAAAAAAACAACCTTTCCGTGATCATGAAGGTTTTCTGTGATTGGTGGAAAGACGAGTGCAGTGTGATCAGAGCCCCTTAGATTTTGGGGTTCAAAGCAGAATTCCACCCCATCCCCCCTTCCGTTTTTGTCTGTGAGATTGTGAGTGTGCGATGGGTGTGTGTAGATGAGAGATGGGAGGGTATTTTGCACAGTGGGTACGGGCTAAGATGGGGCGTCTGTGCCTAACGTTGATTAACTGTGGCTTTTGTGAAATGGTAAATATGGTGTAATGGCGCGCTGCTCTGTTGACATGCTCAAATGTGTCTGTGAGATAAGCTTCAGCTGGGCCGTCTCCTGGCATCAGGTTCTCCTCTAAACCCCGTGTGATGAATGACTCTGCTTGACATCACAACACTGCCGTTTATCATCACACTGCCTGGCAGTGCAGATAAGACACTGTGCTCCATACTCCCCCCCCCCCCCCCCCCCCCTTCATTCTTACTGTTATTATCTGTGTGTGTGTGTGTGTGAGAGAGTATGTGTGTGTGTGTGTGTGTGTGAGAGAGAGAGAGAGAGAGAGAGAGAGAGAGTGTGTGTGAGAGAGAGTGTGTGTGAGAGAGAGTGTGTGTGTGTGAGTGTGTGAGTGTGTGAGTGTGTGAGTGTGTGAGTGTGTGAGTGTGTGTGTGAGTGTGTGAGTGTGTGAGTGTGTGAGTGTGTGAGTGTGTGAGTGTGTGAGTGTGTGAGTGTGTGAGTGTGTGTGTGTGAGAGTGTGTGTGTGAGAGAGTGTGTGTGTGTGTGTGTGTGAGAGTGTGTGTGTGAGAGAGAGAGTGTGTGTGTGTGTGTGTGTGTGTGTGTGAGAGAGTGTGTGTGTGTGTGTGAGTGTGATTCTGTATGCGTGTGTGTGCGCATGTCTGCTTCTGCATGTGGGCATGTCTGCTTGTGTGTGTGTGTGTGTGTGTGTGTGTGTGTGTCTATGCGTGTGTGGGCATGTCTGCTTGTGCATGTGTCTGTGTGTGTGAGTGTGTGTGTGCAGTGGGGAAGGGGGAGGTCTGGGGGGAGCAGTGGAACATAAAATTGTTGTTACTATCCAAAATCAGCTTTCAGAGAATATGTAAACTGAGGTCTTGACTCATTTTTGTTACAAAGAGTAGGGGTTTCACTTCAAATTTCTGTACCTCAATTTACGTGTAATTTGTTAATAATCTTAATTTGAGTGTTCTGATATAAAATGGCTGATATGCATCACCCTGGCAGGTGCTATAAATTGGGGCTGGCTGGAGACAGATGTGCAAACCAGACATGGGATTTTACTGGCATCTAAGGGGTTAAGGTAGTTTAAAAAATTGGACTTGGTTCTGCTGCAGGAGCAACTGATTTCTCATTTGGGTCTGCCTGTAGGGGGCGCTGTAGGGACGGGGCCTTCCTGCAACACGCCACGTCGCTACGGACGATCTGCTGTTCCCCTCATCAACATCAGCATCAGCATCTCACGCCATGGGCCTCTGACCCCGCACAGTACCACCTAAAAGCGTAATCAGATTGGCTGATTAGACAGGGAAAATACAATTATTTCAGGGTCCCCCCCCCCCCCAGCACTCCTGGCTCCTTCGCGTGTCAGCACTTTCTGGACAGGACCGCTGGGCCTGGTCCGCGCTGAACTGGAACCCGCGGGTCAGTGAGTCACTGTTAAGAGGCTTATGTCCCCTAACACAGTGCGCGCCCAAGCAGCTCCGCACACACGCGTGGGGGACCAGGGGCCCGGACGCGCGGGCCCCCAACACAACCCCGCACACACACCCCCACACGTCCCCCTGTTTCTGTCACCTGCCAGCCGCTCGGGCCGATTGAGACCAGATTGTAATCAATACCCTGTTTGTGTTTACTTACGGACCTGTTTTATAGTCGCATTCTTTACTGTTCCGCTGGCCGTGTGGGAGAGGAGGAGTGTGGCGGGGTGGGGGGTGGAGAGGTGGAGGGATGTTGGCGGGGGGAGGAGGGGGGGGGGGGTGTATCTGGCTGGCACATGCGCGTTCAGTGAGGCGGGGACGACAGGCGTGAAATTAACTGTTCCGCCTCATCGCAGGCCGATGTTCCTCTTCTGAAGGAGCAATTTGTCCTCTGGTGTGCTGAGAGGGAGAGAGAGAGGGAGCGAGAGAGAGAGAGGGGGGGGGGGGAGGGGAGGTTCTGCCCAGGACAAAGCAGCAGGATGATTCCAGATGGTCCTGTCTGTCGGGGTAGGCCCCGCTCTGTCGGGGTAAGCCCCGCGCCGTGGACTTTAAAAGGGGGGTGAGTGAGATGACAGACAGGGTCAGTCTGCGTTACAGAAGCCACGTTTATACAAAACATATCTGACCATTGCTTCAGCATGCCTGAATATATCAGCTCCTGTATGCTCATGTGCACAATATTCAACTGTGTATAGTATACTATTTGGAAAAACATCTAAATGCCAGTAAACTCTTAAACTCGAAATAAGACAACTCCTGTGTGAAGTAAACAACATAAAACAAACATGAAAAAGCCAAACTTGCCTTGGTCTGAAGGAGGCTTCATGAAAAACCAAACACTCAGAGGCCATGAGCCTGAAATTTCTCCAAAACAAAACGGCAGCCTCTGCCCTTATTGACTGACCTAATAGAGACAACAAGAAAATAAATTGGGCTGATTTGCCAGCAGGCTGTTTATATCTGTAGATTCAGTTCCAAGCTGTGTACGCATAGGTTTAGCCTGAGCTATGTGTGCCTGTAGCGTAGTGGTTAAGGTACATGACAGGGACACGCAAGGTCGGTGGTTTGATCCCCGATGTAGCCACAATAAGATCCGCACAGCCGTTGGGCCCTTGAGCAAGGCCCTTAACCCTGCATTGCTCCAGGGGAGGATTGTCTCCTGCTTAGTCTAATCAACTGTACGTCGCTCTGGATAAGAGCGTTTGACAAATGCCATTAATGTAATTTAATGTAGATTTAGGTTCAGCGAGGCCATATGCTTCTGTAGGTTCAGCCCCAGCTGTGTGTGTCTGTAGATTAAGCTGTTGTCCGTCGTCCTGAGGGCCTCAGGAGGCCTGGAGAGACTGGATGAAGCTCAGACAGCGGCTACAGAGGGCTGGCTGCCCACTCTGTCCCCGCTCAGGATGTCACACTTTCGGGTACGGCCTGCAGAGGCTGTGAGTTACTGTGGGGTAATCTTCCTGCAGGTATACGCGTTCAGGTGCAAGCGTCGTGTGTTCGCTTTGAAGTTCACGGTCTGTTTTATCTGAAATGTGCTGAAGTATGATTATTATTGTGAATGAAAGATTTGTTTCTCTTATGTTTTGTTTTTTGTATGGCCTAAACCTAGTAGTGAAAGGGTTGAACATGTGAATATGTTATCTGAGGGTAGGTATAATAAGCTAAAGCTTCAGCCTACACCTTTTCGGTCAATATTGTTATTAATTATTTCTATGTGCATTGATTCTGTAAAAAATGTTAATAAGGACAATAAATTAATTAGTAATAAAGTAATAAATTACAAGTACTACTACTACTACTGCTTGACTATCCAAACCCTCTCTGAAGAGGGGTTCAGATTGTGAGTCATCACTGCGTTTTGATAAGCACTGTCACACATGAGCCCTACCTGGTCGTGTGAAGGGGGTTGGTGAGACAGAGACGCTTTATTGTGTGATGTGACGGTGTGTCACCCCTTGTTTGTCGGCTGTGGCGGGAGGTTTTACAGAGCCAGCTGACTACGAGCACGAACCTGAGTCTCTTTCACTTGCCTTGATCTCTACACAATCTCAATCTTCACATCGTTCACACGATCCTTCGGCTTAAATATATGGTTTAGCCACATCATCGTAGGCTTAAAATAAGCACGCTTAGGGCTCTGTTTCCTGGCCGGCGCGTTGGTGTGCTGCGAGCTGAGGCGTTGGCAAAGCTGTATTTTCATCATGGGTTTGGAGACTCACCTGAGCCGTTTTAACTGCAGTTAAAATGAACGTTCACTGCGACTTTTGTTATGCCGGGCGGAGCTGCAGGAGGTCTTTGGGGATAGCTGCAGCGGACATCGAGGGCAACACAACAGGTCCCTGCCTCTCTGGCCAGTACGCCGTCAGCTCTGCGGCCAGCGTGAGCCATAGCACTGTCTCTAGTCAATGAGTTGCTTTGTGTATGCCAGATTATAATAGCACTTATGTATAGTTATTGTTGTACTCGGGGTGTTCTAGCTGCCAACCATGGTATGCTAGTTGGTAAGTTGATGTATTCATCAAGGGTTCATGTTGTATTTATGTGATCATGCTTGGATTTGACTGTACTTTCTTCTAGGGTCCTCATCGCCCTTGTCCCTGGGTTCGATTTGCATTTCATTCTACGTGGCTCGGGATGAGAGTGTCTGTAAATGCCTGTAACATAATGTAATGTAATGAGCACATTCTTTTTCCTTGATGCCTTCTCCCAACACAATGTGGATTTTAGCCGCGTTTTGGGTGCCATCAGGGCCTCCCTCCACCCAGCCACTCACGTATGTCAATCAAGAGGGGGTAACTAACCTATGGTGCTAATCACCTGGTGACACGGGAGGAAAGGATTGAGACAGATGGATCCTGTCGCTGTTATGCCGACAGCATCAGCGATGCACATATGTAGGCCTGCAGCACGTGCACAAGGTAGCTGAGGCATAAACTTGGCACATATATTCGCTCTCGCTCAGCCTATGGATAAGATAGCGAACACATCTCTGACTCAATTACTTTGTCGTCTGCGCTAGCTAGCTAGCTCATCAGAGCAATGTTGAACTGGATGTACTTTTCATTCGGTTGATCTGTAATATTTTTGCTTGAGCTAGCTCAAATAGACCACGGAAACTGCCAGGACACTTTCTGCGTCCGCTCTTAAAGGGAAAAGAGGTAATTTGATTGGCTATGAGTGAATCCAGCTGCAACACACCCACTGATAACACATTCAGCCAAAAATACAGACATTCAGGAGGAGGCAGGCCCAGTGCAGCCATGCGGTGTGCCATTGGCTGCCCCCGTGCACTGTGTGACATTGATTCTGGAAAGTTCCCATAATCATAGGCTTAGACATCTACTCTCATAATTAAATTAACGTAATCATAGGCATAAATGAACACTATTTTAGGCTTAAATTCACATAATCGTAGGCTTAAATACAGACCGACTTATTCTTAAATTCACATATACATGTAGGCTAGAAATGCACACCACACTTGCATGTCTAGGATGGGATTGCGGTGCCAAATATCTCACCTGTGTGTGTGTGTGTGTGTGTTTGGGGGGGGGGGCGTCTATGATGGCCCTTGGGGTGGATCTAAATGCATTTTTTTGCGGTGGCTCACATTAACTTCTACTTCATTTTAATACATTTATTCCTTTTACCAGTTACAGTAAGCACAAGAAACACAGGTGCCGGCACACTGATGGTTGTTTTACGGTTATGACTGTTAGTGATAACGTTGTTATTTCTACCATGACAACATAAGTACCTTAATGTTAAACATGTTTAATATAATTCAAAGGTGGCACGGATGGTGCAGTGGGTAGCACTGCCGCCTCACAGCAAGGAGGTCCTGGGTTCGAATCCCCGTCGGCCGGGCCTCTCTGTGCGGAGTTTGCATGTTCTCCCCGTGTCTGCGTGGGTTTCCTCCGGGTACTCCGGTTTCCTCCCACAGTCAAAAGACATGCACGTTAGGCTGATTGGAGAGTCTAAATTGCCCGTAGGTATGAGTGTGTGAGTGAATGGTGTGTGTGCCCTGCGATAGACTGGCGACCTGTCCAGGGTGTATTCCTGCCTTTCGCCCAATGTATGCTGGGATAGGCTCCAGCCCCCCTGCGACCCTGATTGGGATAAGCGGGTTCAGATAATGGATGGATGGAATATAATTCAATTTACATGTTTTGTTCAAACAAACATTTCAATCACCAAGATTAAGGTGTATAAAATTGTTCACGGAAAAGATAATTGCGGACAATATCGCTGTTTTATTCTTTACAGTTGAAGGGAAATTAAATGACTGTTTTTTATCCGGATTTTCCTCTCACAGAAATATAAAGAATATGAGAAATCTGTCCGAGTTGAAGAAATCGACGGACTGAAGCTGGTGAAACAGCTGTCTGAGAGTATGGAGGAGATGTTCCACAGGAAGGCTGAAGCAATGAGGGTATGACACACCACAGAAAAACTCTGAATTCACAAACACACCTCAAAAAAACTCTGAATTCACAAACACACCACAGAAAAACTCTGAATTCACAAACACACCACAGAAAAACTCTGAATTCACAAACACACCACAGAAAAACTCTGAATTCACAAACACACCACAGAAAAACTCTGAATTTACAAACACACCACAGAAAAACTCTGAATTCACAAACACACCACAGAAAAGCTCTGAATTCACAAACACACCACAGAAAAACTCTGAATTTACAAACACACCACCGAAAAACTCCTCATTCACAAACACATCACACAAAAACCGCTCATTCACAAACACACCACAGAAAAAACCCTCATTCACAAACACCCCAGAAAAACTCTGAATTTACAAACACACCACAGAAAAAACTCCTCATTGAAAAACACACCACAGAAAAACTCTTAAATTTACAAACACACCACAAAGAAAAACCCTTATTTCCAAACACACCACAGAAAAACTCCTCATTCACAAACACACCACAGAAAAACTCAGAATTCACAAACACACCTCAGAAAAAACTCCTCATCAACAAACACACCACAGAAAAACTCTGAATTTACAAACACACCACAGAAAAACTCTGAATTTACAAACACACCACAGAAAAACTCTGAATTTACAAACACACCACAGAAAAAACTCCTCATTCACAAACACACCACAGAAAAAACCCTCATTCACAAACACACCCCAGAAAAACTCTGAATTCACAAACACACCACAGAAAAAACCCTCATTCACAAACACACCACAGAAAAAACCCTCATTCACAAACACACCACAGAAAAACTCTGAATTCACCAACACACCACAGAAAAACTCTGAATTCACAAACACACCACAGAAAAACACATGTCTTATCTATATCCCACACATTGTGCACTAAAACTAATTTATATCACAAACACACAAGACACTAAAACTCCTTACCTACACTCATTTATCAGGAACACCTGTACACCTACTTATTCATGCGATGATCTAATCAGCCAATCGTGTGGCAGCAGTACAACACATGAAATCACGCATATACGGGTCAGTAGCTTCAGTTAATGATCACATCAACCATCAGAATGGGGAAAAAATGTCATCTAAGTGACTTTGACTGTGGAATGATTGTTGGTGGCAGACAGGGTGGTTTCAGTATCTCAGAAACTGCTGATCTCCTTGGATTTTCATGCACAACAGTTTCTAGAGTTTCCAGACAATGGTGCGAAAAGCTAAAAAATTGCACTTCATTTGGTGCAATATTCACTTATTTGAATTAAACAGCCAAAGCCAGTCTTGGGGTGAAATAGCCTAGAGGTATTCAGACATAGAGTGTAATCAAGTCTATTTGAATGTTAATTGCACACTAAGAGGGTTTATTCGCTTCTAAGATGGGCCAAGTGCACTCTGCAAGTGTTGTTTTTTACTAAAGATTTTACCATGTATCATTTTTGGAGAGCAAAAACAAGATCTGTCCTGATTGTGTTCTGTTGTTTCAAACAAGTTTATCTTTTCTCTTTTTACAAAATAACACACTGGGGTGGACTAGGTGGGGCAGTCTTTGGTGATAGTATGATATGAAATATTATCTTTTCAAGCATAATGCATTTGAATTCAGGAATGTATTTCATTTTAGAATATTTTATATTCACACCTTGTATGTGGAAGTTTAGTATGTGAATGTTTTTGAACACAAATATATCAAATATGTGAAAACTAAACAATTTCAAATCCAAATATCCCCTGCAAAGACCCATTTGATTGTATTTTAGACATAAATCCATTAGCTATTAGCTATTACTATTATGAATATTACATCATAACTCTTGATGTCAGTGGTCATGACTTTAATATACTTTCTCAGCAAACATACAAACCAGTGAATGCCTAGACTTAGATCACCCTGTTAGAAATATTGTGTTACAGTTATTAATTCATGTATACACCATTTCATGTGTATACTTTTTTATTTGTATTTTATCATCTTTGAGGAAGAGCAGATTTTGAAAGAAAATACATAAGAAATGGGCAGTGTCTTTAGTCATTAGAGCTTTTGAATTGAATTTACACGTACCCTGGAATGCATTTGCCCACAGTACCCAGTGGAATCTGTATGTGAGCTGCAGCATTATTGACAAAGTCTTGTTGAGGCCTCCTAAATGAAATAAGGTAAAATGACATTTCAGATTACGAATAAAACATAAAGCGGATAAAACGATCGATTCGGTTCTGCTGCTGTTATCTCTGTGAAGAGATATTGGAGGTATATAAAATATAAGAAATACCAAAACTGGAAATGTGAGTATGTGCGCATATGTATGTGAATGTGTATCATGCCTGCATGCTTGTGTATGTATATATTTTATGTGTGTGTGTGAGCTATTATAATTAACTAAAGCATTACCAAGGGGATTGCAGACATCATGACAACTGCCAAGAAAATACCACAATTGAGTACAGGTATTAATCGATTAATTAGTTGCTATATGGTAAAACATTGAAATTATTAAAGTGTATATTTCAAGTCGGCCGTGTTCATTCCCGAATGAAGTGACCATTCCGGCGTGTCCTAACGTACCTTCACCCTGTGACAGGCAGGACCTAGTTTTGAAATGTAATTTTTTTTTTCCCACATAAGATTTTAAAATAGATTTTTATTATTTTTTTCCTCCCGGAGTGATTATTTAAGTGCTGACACACGACGGATGGTGCATTTCCAGAAGGTACAGAAATAAATTGAAATGGTTTGCACTAAATTTTGATTTTGTTTATGCTGCAACTATGGCAGTCCGTGTTTGACAGTTATTAATAGCTGTTCCGCTGTGTGCTGATGACGGCAGCCGGTTTCATACGGGCACAGCTCTGGCCACCCCCAGCGGAGCTGGGACACGTGTTCCTGAGATGTGGGTTTTGGGGAGAAAAGGGCAATACTACTAACCCTATGAAATCATGTATGGTCATATGGGATTTTTCGAGGGAAGTTTAACAGCCCATTTTTGTATTGGGCCCAAATGTAGATGTATGGGGTTGGTTGAAATTCTAATTTCATCCCACTCAGTGTTTAAAAACCAGTTAACCTTTTTTAAAAAAAATATTGATACTGTATGATTTTTCTAATTTTCTCATTTGGTGGGATTGGATAGTTGTGCAGTGCTATTTTGACCCTCTGTAACTGTATAAAGTGTAAGACAATATAGAACCATTTTTATTTTTTAAAAAGATTTATTTGTGAATGATTCCGGCGGCACTTTCCCATACAGGTGCCCAACTTTCACTTACTGTTCCTTAGGCTCGAAAATTCTCACAGATTTTTCAGATTTATGGATAAAATTACTCGTAATTTTGGAGACACACTACATGTCAACATTTTTCTATTACAATATTATTGTGTTTATTTCAACTGTTGGGCTCAATTTGACCCAAAATGTAAAGCCAGTCATAAGATCGGAGCATAATAGGACGGTTAATTAATTTCTACTGAAATTCTCCTGATGGGAATATCCATGACTTGGCATATACACAGTTTTTTTTTAAAACACCTCAGAATCAGACATCTGCACCCACACATTACTGCACATGCATCTGTTTGACTTTAAAGGTGTTTACACCCAGAGAATCTCAAATAACACTTCCACATTAAATACAGCATTTACCCAACACAAGGTTTACCATCTGTGAGCCAAATGTGTACACATTACAAATCTGAATCACACAATAATGAAAATATACTTACTGTATATCACCATTTATTGTGTTGTGCTATCCTGGGTTCTTGTGTGTCTGTGAACAGTTATTTTTTATTTACACCTTTAGACTCTTGGAGAGGTCTGCCTGTGTTTGTTTTTTATAGATTTTGCAGTTTATGTGTTTCTTTTTGAGAAAATTTTGGTTGATGGCATTTGTTCCATTCCTATTTCATCTAATTAATTTAAATTTTACCTCTTTTCTCCCAAAACTTTGTTCTTTTTAATTAATAACTGGACATTTGTTGTCTCTCTGTTTCTGTGTGTGCCTGCATGTATGGTTGTGTCTGTGTATGGTTGTGTATGTGTGTATGTGCGAGTCTGTGCCTGTGTGTGTGTGTGTGCCTGCATGTGTGGCTGTGTGTGTGTATGCATGTGTGTGCATG
>NC_083773.1:2870741-2888241 GCF_963514075.1 Conger conger | reverse complement strand
AATGTTCTCTTTAATAAGGCAAGAGATTGCAGTCTGTCTCCCTTGAACATTATGCGCAGATATAAACGTGTGGTATCCTTGTCGAGGAAGGAGATGAAATGGATTTGCTTCCCACGCAGACTGAAGCAGCAAACTTTTTTTTTTCTCAGCACTTAAATCCCGAGATGTGGGGTTATTTCCTGATAAATGCAGAGGCTCGTGGCTTGTGTTGGTTCATAATGGGGAACATTTTGTGCAATTTAGACTCAGTGAAGGTGCTATTCTGGGCAGCTAGCCTGCGGGAGGGGAGGGAGTTCTCCCACTGTCGCAGTGCAGGAGTGCTTATTTATGGTCGTGCGGGGTATCGAGGTTTTTATTTTATTTTATCGCTCTTCTTCTTTTTTTTTTCCGCGCTGCGTGGTTCGTGTTCCGCTGGGTACGGGAGCGGAGGGGTTTTCAGGGACTCCGTCAGCGCCGCGCTGTTCCGGCGGACAGTGATAAATGAGCCTCTCCGCTCTCGCGCTGTTCCGCTCCCGCGCGCCTCTTCACAGCTCGGGGAAACACTTAGAGCGGGCGCGAGCGCGAGGCGCTCTTATCGCGCCAGCGGACGCCGAATTCCGTTTCGGTTAAAAAGTGATGATGTATATAATTGCTTTAATCATTTGATCGGGAACAAACATTATGCATTATGATATTTTTCCCAGTGGTAATAATTCATTTTCCCCTGCACCCTCCTTAAGATACCCTTTCAGAATACATTTATTAAAGCTTACTGTTTTTACTGAATGGTGATATTTGATCTGTGACTTAATTGAATGTATTTTACCATATCTGTTCCTGGATAAAAGCATATGATAATACTAATAATAATAATAATAATAATAATAATAATAATAATAATAATAATAGTAATTCGAATAATTCCTTCATACGGTGAGAGAATCACTAGAATGGTGAGGAATGGTATTCAATTATAATGACTATGGTCAAATTAAATCAAAACATGATATATAAAAGAAATATGACATACAACTAATTTAATATTTCAATATTCAGTTGGTTAAATTCAATAGATTAATTTGGCACCATTTATCTAACATTTCTGCTACTTATCTTTTAAATAAAGTTCAAATAAAATAGATAAAATACCTCTGCTTTGTCACATTTAACAATAAATGTATTTTTTTGTTACAAAGAAGTGATTTTTATAACTAAATTAAACATGCAGTAGATTATTGATATGTATTGCTTTGAACTGACATTCTCAATTATTTTTGTCTGAATATTATCATAATAAAAGGAACAATATAGACAAAAAGACATACCATTGAGGAAATATATATTATGAACAACAAATAGAAAAACGAAATAACTGAATTTACACAGGTTTAGCCACTGGTTTCCTCTTTTACTAAAGGTTTAAAATGGCTCAATTAGACCAAAACTAATCATACCTGATCTTGCCCAACATCTTGTTTGTCTTATTTGACACCATCTGGTTAAAATGGTATTGTTTTTCTCTGGAAGCTTATGGTTATAGCAAACATTTACCAAGGTAATGGTTACTTCTTTGGCAACATGAAGTGGATTTCATACATCACTCCTGGGTTTTGTTTGGCCTTCTCTAGAGGACGAGATGAGATCAGTTTTGAGACTGATCTCAGAGCAGTGGCAGAGGGGGATAGCAATGCTTAAAAAGGTGTACTTTCACTGATAATACATATGCACTCACATACACAGACACACATACATACATACATACATACATACATACACGCACACACACACATATACACACACACAGACACACACATATATGCACACACAGAGACATACACACACACACAAAACATATACATGCATACACACAAACACATACGCACAAAGACATGCACGCGCACACACATACACACATGCATGCACACACGCACGGATGCAGACACATATACACACACACACACGCGCACACACACATACACACACATATACACACGCACGCACACACGCACACAAGCACACATATACACACACGCACATACACACACACTTATACACACACACATAGACACACACGCACGCACACACGTACATACACACATATACGCACACACGCACACACGCACACATATACACACACACGCACACACGCACACACACACATACACACACATACACGCACACACGCACACATATACACACACGCACATACGTACACACACACACACGTACATACACACACACAAACACGCACATACACGCACACACATGCACTCTCACAGATCTCCGTTGTGTGCGTGTGCCATTAGGGCTGATCCGCGGTGGGGCGGTCAGGGCTCATAAACAGCAGTGCACTGTGGTAATGATCAGAGCCCTGCAGGACTCCGGCGGAGGTGGTCAGCACTGCCGCACCGCGCTGCTCACTCGGCTGTGATATTAACTGTCAGCAGCAGCTGCTTTATGAGGTGGGAGTGTGGGTAATGGCCACGTTTCAGCCCATCTGCATTCATCGTCCTTCCACCCTGTCCCATCAGCCCCTGCGAGCCTTTACGCGCAGGCCATCCTGCTGTCTGTCCTCTCCTCCTACTGTCTGTCTTCTCCTCTGACTGTCTGTCTTCTCCTCTGACTGTCTGTCCTCTTCTCCTACTGTCTGTCTTCTCCTCTGACTGTCTGTCCTCTTCTCCTACTGTCTGTCTTCTCCTCTGACTGTCTGTCTTCTCCTCTGACTGTCTGTCCTCTTCTCCTACTGTCTGTCTTCTCCTCAGACTGTCTGTCTTCTCCTCAGACTGTCTGTCTTCTCCTCAGACTGTCTGTCTTCTCCTCTGACTGTCTGTCCTCTCCTCTGTCTGTTCTCTCCTCCAACTGTCTGTCTTCTCCTCTGACTGTCTGTCTTCTCCTCTGTCTGTTCTCTCCTCCAACTGTCTGTCTTCTCCTCTGACTGTCTGTCCTCTCCTCTGACTGTCTGTCTTCTCCTCTGACTGTCTGTCCTCTCCTCTGACTGTCTGTCTTCTCCTCTGACTGTCTGTCCTCTCCTCCTACTGTCTGCCCTCTGACTATTTCCCCACTGACCGTCTGTCCTCCGACTGTGTCCTCTGACTGTCTGCCCTCTGACTGTTTTCTCCGACTGTGTCCTCTGCAGTCTCCATTTCTGCAGTCTCCCCTGCTGCAGGGGTGGCCTGTAGCGTAGTGGTTAAGGTACAGGACTGGGACACAGAAGGTTGGTGGTTCGATCCCCGGTGTAGCCACAATTAGATCTGCACTGTGGCTGGGCCCTTGAGCTAGGCCCTTAACCCTGCATTGCTCCTGGAGGGGATTGTCTCCTGCTTAGTCTAATCAACTGTACATTACTCTGGATAAGAGCATCTGCCAAATGCCATTAATGTAATGTAATGTAATGTAATGTAATGCAGTCTCTATGGCACAGTAACCCCTATTTACAGCTGCCTCTTCTGCACTCACACTTTTATAAGCTCTGCTGTTTTCCAAGGTTTATGTGATTATGTGAAACATCACAATGCTACAGGCGTTGTGTGAGTGTGTAAAACAGCACTGTGCTACAGGCGTTATGTGATTATGTGAAACATCACAATGCTACAGGCATTATGTGAGTGTGTAAAACAGCACTGTGTGCTACAGGCATTATGTGAGTGTGTAAAACATCACAATGCTACAGGCATTGTGTGAGTGTGTAAAACAGCACTGTGTGCTACAGGCATTATGTGAGTGTGTAAAACAGCACTGTGTGCTACAGGCATTGTGTGAGTGTGTAAAACAGCACTGTGTGCTACAGGCATTATGTGAGTGTGTAAAACAGAGCTACAGACGTTATGTGAGTGTGTAAAACAGAGCTACAGGCGTTATGTGAGTGTGTAAAACAGAGCTACAGGCGTTATGTGAGTGTGTGAAACAGCTACAGGCATTATGTGAGTGTGTAAAACAGAGCTACAGGCATTGTGTGAGTGTGTAAAACAGCTACAGGCATTATGTGAGTGTGTAAAACAGCACTGTGTGCTACAGGCGTTGTGTGAGTGTGTAAAACAGCTACAGGCATTATGTGAGTGTGTAAAACAGAGCTACAGGCATTGTGTGAGTGTGTAAAACAGCTACAGGCATTATGTGAGTGTGTAAAACAGCACTGTGTGCTACAGGCATTGTGTGAGTGTGTAAAACAGCACTGTGTGCTACAGGCGTTGTGTGAGTGTGTAAAACAGCTACAGGCGTTGTGTGAGTGTGTAAAACAGAGCTACAGGCGTTATGTGAGTGTGTAAAACAGCTACAGGAGTTATGTGAGTGTGTAAAACAGAGCTACAGGCGTTATGTGAGTGTGTAAAACAGCTACAGGAGTTATGTGAGTGTGTAAAACAGAGCTACAGGCGTTGTGTGAGTGTGTAAAACAGAGCTACAGGCGTTATGTGAGTGTGTAAAACAGCTACAGGCGTTGTGTGAGTGTGTAAAACAGCTACATGTGTGCATGGTGGTTGTTATCTGGAGCAAAGCCTTACATTGAAGTGATGTGGGTTCTCTTTCTGCATTCTAAACATGCATTCCTATCAGTATCAATACAGCTGAATGCAGTGTGGCAGGAGTGAGGCGTTCTGTATAATAAAGCTGTAATACTTTGTGTAATGCACCTGTAATAAAGCTATGATAGTACAGTATCATAGCTGTGATACTACTGTGACAGTAGTGGCCCATGATGACTCATGATGAGGGTCCCTGACTCAGCACTGTGGCGTCAACATATGCCAGCAGTAGCACTGGCTTCAATTCAGCGGTCCTCCATTTTACAGTAAATGGCACAAAGAAACCTGTTGGGTAACAACTACCTCTCCTCCAAAAACAGAGCTGTGGAGTCCAGCTCTTGGGGTTTTTTTAGAATGTCTTGTGATTGGTGTAAATTGTCTTTTATTCAGTGAAAGAAGTCACGTGGAAGTCGGTAACCACAAGGAGATAACGTTTTGATTGATTTAATTGTTGATTGTTGATTATCCACTATAGTATGCTAATGACTTTATGCCCAGAGCAGTTAGGATATAACCAGTTTGGATATACAAGTAATCATGCTTCAGCATTTATTTGCTGAATTTGTTGTGAAGCTCCTAATTACCAAGTCTCTAGTTTGGACTTTAACCCTTTGGATTTCTCAGCTCACTGGCTCATGCTCGCTTGAATATGAGGAAGTCAAATGATAGAACGCATTAAAAGGAAATTTACCAACGACAAAGTGATCCGAACAAACTCTACGTATATACATTTTTATTATATATATATATTTATTTTGTCGACTTATATTGCAAATCCGCCTTGCTCTTGTTTCTTTTAACAACCTTTGCGATTCTTCTCCCAGATAGCAATGAATGTAATCGTTTTTGGCAAACGAAAGAAGGACGTGTCTCTCTTCCGATCAGCTTGATTTGAGCAACCACGAACTGCGCAGAAATGAAATATAATGCATCTATATTGGTACTGCATTTATATGTGCTGTAGCTGACCTGAGATTTAAAAACAGTATTTTTTGGATGAGTCAAGGTGACATGATTTGTGACGTGTATTAAGAACAATTATTACCCATCCCCCAGGGCTGTGTTTTAGTGTGTATTTCTTTCCTGTGAATTGGCAGCTGGTCTACACTTCGACACCCCTAAAAAATCCCCCTATAATGCTACACCCCCATACCTCCCTCTCAGCCCATCTGGCTTCGGTTAAAAGGAGCCGCCATGGGTTTCAATGGAAGGAGAATGCCCCCCCCCCACTACCTCTCAGTCACTTTGTCCCTGCGTCTCCCTGACTCTCTCTCTCTCCTTTTCACTTACATTTTCTCCTTCACTCTCTCTTTTCTCGCTCACATGCACACACACACACACACACACACATACACACAAATGTGTTGGCGAGCGATAGCAGATCATTGCGATAGTTGTGAGCAAGCCCATTCATTATGTTAATGGAATCATTTCCCTTATTTCTGAATTAATGGGCTTAATTAAAAGTAAAGATTGGTGCACAGACTGCTGGCTCCGTGAGAGGCTGCTGAGTGTTACAGAGTGAGCAGTCCCGCTGAGGGAGCAGGGCTCACTCTGGAAGGAAACAGGCCTGGGGGTATTAGGGTAGTATGGGGTATAACAGTAGTATAGTGCTATAGGGTAGTATGGGGTATAACAGTGGTATAGGTCAGTATGGGGTATAACAGTGGTATAGTGATATAGGGTAGTATGGGGTATAACAGTGGTATAGGTCAGTATGGGGTATAACAGTGGTATAGTGATATAGGGTAGTATGGGGTATAACAGTGGTATAGTGGTGTAGGGTAGTATGGGGTATAACAGTGGTATAGGGTAGTATGGGGTATAACAGAGGTATAGGGTAGTATGGGGTATAACCGTGGCATAGTGTTATAGGGTAGTATGGGGTATAACAGTGGTATAGGGTAGTATGGTGTATAAGAGTGGTATAGTGGTATAGGGTAGTATGGGGTATAACAGTGGTATAGTGGTACAGGTCAGTATGGGGTATAGCAGTGGCATAGTGGTATATGGTAGTATGGGGTATAACCGTGGTATAGTGCTATAGGGTAGTATGGGGTATAACAGTGGTATAGGGTAGTATGGGGTATAACAGTATGGGGTATACCCTCATCATTGTAAGTGCTTTGAGTGTCTAGAAAAGGGCTATATAAATGTAATGCTCTATCTATCTACAGTCAGGTCCATAAATATTGGGACAGCGACTCAATTCTCATCTTTTTGGCTCTATACACCACCACAATGGATTTGAAATTAAACAAACAAGATGTGCTTTAACTGCAGACTTTCAGCTTTAATTTGAGGGTATTTACATCCCAATCAGGTGAACAGTGTAGGAATTACAACAGTTTGTATATGTGCCTCCCACTTTTTAAGGGACCAAAAGTAATGGGACAAACTAACAATCATAAATCAAACTTTCACTTTTTAATACTTGCTTGTTCTTGGGGCATTTTCACTTTTGAAAGTTTTGTCTTCAGCAAGTGAAATGCATGTTCAATCGGATTCAGGTCAGGTGATTTACTTGGCCATTGCATAACATTCCACTTCTTTGCCTTAAAAAACTCTTTGGTTGCTTTCGCAGTATGCTTCGGGTCATTGTCCATCTGCACAGTGAAGCACCGTCCAATGAGTTCTGAAGCATTTGGCTGAATATGAGCAGATAATATTGCCCGAAACACTTCAGAATTCATCCTGCTGTTTTTGTCAGCAGTCACATCATCAATAAATACAAGGGAACCAGTTCCATTGGCAGCCATACATGACACTACCACCACCATGCTTCACTGATGAGGTGGTATGTTTTGGATCATGAGCAGTTCCTTTCCTTCTCCATACTCTTCTCTTCCCATCATTCTGGTACAAGTTGATCTTTGTCTCATCTGTCCATAGGATGTGGTTCCAGAACTGTAAAGGCTTTTTTAGATGTTGTTTGGCAAACTCTAATCTGGTCTTCCTGTTTTTGAGGCTCACCAATGGTTTACATCTTGTGGTGAACCCTCTGTATTCACTCTGGTGAAGTCTTCTCTTGATTGTTGACTTTGACACACATACACCTACCTCCTGGAGAGTGTTCTTGATCTGGTCAACTGTTGTGAATGGGTTTTTCTTCACCAGGGAAATAATTCTTCTGTCATCCACCACAGTTGTTTTCCGTGGTCTTCCAGGTCTTTTGGTGTTGCTGAGCTCACCGGTGCGTTCTTTCTTTTTAAGAATGTTCCAAACAGTTGATTTGGCCACACCTAATGTTTTTGCTATCTCTCTGATGGGTTTGTTTTGATTTTTCAGCCTAATGATGGCTTGCTTCACTGATAGTGACAGCTCTTTGGATCTCATACTGAGAGTTGACAGCAACAGATTCCAAATGCAAATAGCACACTTGAAATGAACTCTAGACCTTTTATCTGCTCCTTGTAAATGAGATAATGAGGGAATAACACACACCTGGCCATGGAACAGCTGAGCAGCCAATTGTCCCATTACTTTTGGTCCCTTAAAACGTGTGAGGCACATATAGAAGCTGTTGTAATTCCTACACCGTTCACCTGATTTGGATGTAAATACCCTCAAATTAAAGCTGAAAGTCTGCAGTTAAAGTGTTTGTTTCATTTCAAATACATTGTAGTGGTGTATAGAGCCAAAAAGAGGAGAATTGTGTCGATGTCCCAATATTTATGGACTTATGGACTGACTGTATCTATCTATCTATCATCCTGGCGGTACTGTTGAGATTTAGGGTACAGTCTGCATTTATGCAGGTGAAGAATTGAACTTTTGTATGCTGTGTCATTTAATGTGCTGTTTTCAAAGAAGCCTTTGTCTGCTGTCTTGGGCAGTGTTTGGGAGGGTTGTGTTTTAGGGTCACTCTTGATCTGTTCTACTCTCTGGGTGATGGTCACAGTGCTCGATCACTCTAGATAAAGTCTGCCAAATGATTTTATTGTAAGTGTGATGTGCTCTTCAGTGGCGTGCTAAAAACGTCCTCACTTCAAATTCATTTCAAGTTTCAATATAAAATTGTATTGGTAGCTCAGGGAAAATATTCATGTGTTGAATTTGTCGGCGTGAAATGCATATTACAGTTGAGTAATAAATCTCTAAATTCTGAATTCAAGATAAATATACTGTTTCAGAAATTAATCAGACATTTTGGTTTGGTATAACCTGGAAAAGACTGGTGTGTGTTGCTAAACTATTGTAAGAGTAACGCAAGTGAAAATGTTGTGTAGCATTTGTTGGCTGCGTTATGTTGCGTTAGATTTCCGGATTGGCAACAGTCCCTGTTTACATGTTTGTACTGTCCAATACTCTATGGTCCAATTGTCTGCATGTGCATCTATGAGACTCGATATGCGCACGCTTTTTCTGCATGCTTACTTGCGTGTGCAGTGTATGTTAGCACGTGTGTCCACATTTGTGCATACATCACTGCTTATATATGAGTGTGAATATCAGCATACGTGTGTATATTAGGATGTTTGCCCTTGTGTATGTAATGTATCTTAGCACAAGTGCATGCGTGTGCTGCAATGTGTGTACCCGCACAGACATGTCCATATAAACATTTGTACCTGTGCTCATTTGAATACGTATTGATATATATATGTGGGTCTGCATGTGCGTAGTAGTATGTGCATTTCAGCTTTTGATGTGCTTTCGTTGTGTCTGTATTTGTGTGTGTGTGTGTGTGTGTGTGTGTGTGTGTGTACGCGTGTGCGTGTATGTATGTGTGTGTGTGCGTGTGTGTGTTCTCTCCTCAGTATGAATACTTCAATGCTGTGTTAATTAATGAAGCAGATGAGCAGGGGAACACAGTGGAGCTGGGAAAGGAGTTTATTCTGGAACCAAATGATCATTTTAATAACCTGTCAGTCAACCTCAGCCTCAGTGTCGTTCAAGTCCCAACCAACATGTACAATAAAGGTACGTGTGATGGTCTAAGTGGAACAGGTAAAAGTGTGTGTGAACGGGCTACAGGAGGGGATTCCTTCCGTGTGGATTTCACACAGTGCATGAAAATGCGTAAATATCGTCTGAGACGACTATCACTTCTGCTGCGGTTTTAATTTGTTTATTGTGTGTTTGCTGAAAATCAAATCACGGTTGTGTCTTTTCTACCCCGGAGTGTTTTTTTGTGGCTGTTATTATTTTATTCATGAGGTTCCCCATCTGCCTTTCCTACTTACATTTTTTAATGAGAAACTTGTCACAACAAGCACTTGTGCCACGGATCACTGCTTTTGCCTGGATCTCTGCGTTTCCCTGCCATCCTCGGCACAAGTACTTTCTGTTCCAGGTTACTTGTCAAAAACGGTTAAGTCATAGGTAGTCAGCCAGAAAAAAATTTACAAAATGTACAATACGCCATTACAGCAGACAAAAGGACACGTAATGAAAAGAACAGGCCATTCAGCCCTTCTGAACTTGCTATTTACCGACAGTACAAACCTCAGTAGATATTGTCCAGCACTGTGTCGAGTCTCTGGTGGGGGTGTATCAGTTCCCTGCTGACTGCGGTCTGCCTTTACCCACCCTTCTCTTAATACGCCCCGGAGCTGTATCACCTGAATCTCCTCACTTTACATTTCTGTGGTGTAATTTGGTCGTAGAAACATCAGGCAGTTGAAACACGACCACTATTTCAGTCATTTCCACACCTCCTGCGATGCGATATTTTGTGACCTGCTCTATCGAAATCAGTTGTATTGACCCCTTAACGTAATCAAAAGAGGATAACGTAAGCTTTCTAATGATATCAAAGTTATCTCTCTACTCCAGATATCAAGGGAATTGTGTTTTGTTTATTTTGAGTGCCACCAAACCATGCTTTTTTGGAAAAACATGTTTCAAAGTTTCGTCGCGAGAGTTATGTGAGTTTATGTGAAATTGCCTGTCGTGACTTGAGATTGATTATGATAAAACGGGTCATATTTTTTTTTTTTACTGAGTCAAGGTAAATGGTGTGTAAATGTTAGCTGGAGCATTTACCGTAAATAATTTGGTGGGGTTAGTGAATGAAAGATGGAGTTTGTGGAGAAGGAGGTGGGGTTTGTAAACGAGAGGCAGTGGTATTCCTGCGGAACACGCCGCATTCCTGTGTGTCTCCGTGGCTGCCTTTGTCTCGTCCTGTCCTCGTGAAATGGTGGATGGCCTTTCTGCAGGAGATAAGATCAGGCGAACAGGCAGTGAATCCTGGCTCAGCAGTAGCAGTGACACTCTAATTCCAGGGCCAGGTGATGCCAAGAGCTGCGGAGGAGAAAAGAACCGGTCCCTGAAAAGGACAAAGCGCATTGCTTAGTCCCGTCTTTTGTCCTGCACTTTAATGAGTGAGACGGGAAGTGAATGGTGTAACCACGCGCAAACCCGGACACAAACTCTTAAATGTGCGGGAGGTTATCTAAAGCTAACGTGCTTAAAGGTTTTATGCTCTCAAATCAAACTGAACCTCTATTTAAACGATTTTTAAGGTTGAACAAACTTTTTAAAAGCGCCGTTTGAATATAGCCTCACAAAAGAATAGTCCGTATTTATCATTTCTAATTATAATTGTTAGACTGTATATAATAGCTATATAATACTATTAATGTGAATGTGGCCTGTAGCGTAGTGGTTAAGGTAAATGACTGGGACTCGCAAGGTCGGTGGTTCTAATCCCGGTGTAGCCACAGTAAGATCCGCACAGCCGTTGGGCCCTTGAGCAAGGCCATTAACCCTGCATTGCTCCAGGGGAGGATTGTCTCCTGCTTAGTCTAATCAACTGCTCTGGATAAGAGCGTCTGCCAAATGGCAATAATGTAATGTATTAAGTTTGGCCATTGATCATTCATGCCTGCTCACGGTCCTGTTGTGTTTGAGTGTTAATCAGTCTGATTCCTACTCAGGCACGGACTGCTGGCAGTAATGGTGGCCTTGTGGTCTCCTCAACATTGAACGCAGTTTGTGTCCCCTCTCCCCTCACCTCAGACTCTGCCATAGTGAACGGGGTGTACTGGTCGGAGGCCCTGAATAAGGTGTTTGTGGATAACTTTGAGCGGGACCCCACCCTCATATGGCAGTACTTCGGGAGCGCGAAGGGATTCTTCAGACAATATCCGGGTAAGAGCGAGAGTGTGAGAAGGGGAGAGAGAGAGAGTTGAAAGAAAGAGGAGGAGGGAGAGAGAGAGTTGAAAGAGTGGGACTAGAAGGTGGGGTAGACTGGTGAGGTGGAAGAGGAAGTGGGGGAGAGATAGAGATGCAAATAATGCAAGTGGAAATATTCCATAATGGAAGCCGAAGTGCATATATTTCCCATTGTTATTGCAATGTAAGTGTATAGTCGCTTTATCGGTTTATTGTAATTTAAGATAATGCTTTTGCATCCCAAAATAAATGTTTAAATGTCATGCCAGTGCAGAATTTTTGAGTTTGAACTTGAGAGCAGGGGAGAAGAAGAGACATGGTAAAAATGGTGAGCATTGTCCTCTGAGCAGTGAAGCGCATTGATCCTGCTTACGTTCGCATCATTCTTATCATTGTCCAGTCTCAGTTTTCACCAGACCTCGACATGACTGAAACTCTGCTTGAATGTTTTTCCCAGGTGTGAAATGGCATTCAGACGAGCACGGAGTCATCGCCTTTGACTGCAGAAATCGCAAATGGTGAGCTTTGCAGCGGCTGCGTTTAGGGGCGACATTGGCTCAGGTGATTGGCAGTCGGAGGGTTGCCGGTTCGATTCCCCGCCCTGGGTGTGTCGAAGTGTCCCTGAGCAAGACACCTAAACCCCAAATGTTCCTGATGAGCTGGTTGGTGGCTTGCATGGCAGCCAATCACCGTGGGTGTGTGAATGTGTGTATGAATGGGTGAAAGAGAAGCATCATATAGATGGCAACCATTTACCATTTAGAGACATTACAGTCTGAATTGTATTTACTCAATATAAAACACTAAGTCATATGTAAGGAAGGTAGTTGAAATGCGGGTAACTGACGGGGTTCTGGGGGGGTCCTGCGGGGGTCCTGCGGGGGTTTTGGCGCAGGTACATCCAGGCGGCGACCTCCCCGAAGGACGTGGTGATCCTGGTGGACGTGAGCGGCAGCATGAAGGGCCTGCGTCTCACCATCGCGCGCCAGACCGTCTCCTCCATCCTGGACACGCTGGGGGACGACGACTTCTTCAACATCATCGCCGTGAGTGAGGCCCGCTGCCTGGGCCTGCCTGACCCTGCCGGTGCTGCCCGGTTCTGCCCGGTTCTGCCCAGTTCTGCTCAGTTCTGCCCAGTTCTACTCAGTTCTACTCAGTTCTACTCAGTTCAGCCCAGTTCTGCCCAGTTCTGCCCGGTTCAGCCCAGTTCTGCCCAGTTCTGCCCAGTTCTGCCCAGTTCTACTCAGTTCTGCCCAGTGCTGCAGGACTGTCCAGAACCACCTTCCTGTCCGCTCACGTGTGACAGCCCAGAGATCTAGATCTAGGGTGACCGGACAGCCCTATAATTCAGGCCCCTTTTCACGTCACTCATCTTATTCTGAGAAAATCACAACATTTTTAGCCTTTACCCAAAAGCCTAATGTGCAGTATTACATTTTGTAAAGGAGATCAGCACAGCCTGCCCTCTTTTTGTGTGTCTAGTTTTATTCAGTCAGGAGGAAAGCAAAGAGATAGAGAAGAGACAGTTGAGATGGGCCTTGGCAGAGATCAAACCCCCACTCACACAGTCTGACGTGATCAAACCCCACCTCACACAGTCTGAAGTGATCAAACCCCCACTCACACAGTCTGACGTGATCAAACCCCACCTCACACAGTCTTAAGTGATCAAACCCCACCTCACACAGTCTGACGTGATCAAACCCCACCTCACACAGTCTGAAGTGATCAAACCCCCACTCACACAGTCTGAAGTGATCAAACCCCCCTCACACAGTCTGAAGTGATCAAACCCCACCTCACACAGTCTGAAGTGATCAAACCCCACCTCACACAGTCTGAAGTGATCAAACCCACCTCACACAGTCTGAAGAGATCAAACCCCACTCTCACAGTCTGAAGTGATCAAACCCCCCTCACACAGTCTGAAGAGATCAAACCCCCACTCACACAGTGTGAAGTGATCAAACCCCACCTCACACAGTCTGAAGTGATCAAACCCCCACTCACACAGTCTGAAGTGATCAAACCCCCCTCACACAGTCTGAAGAGATCAAACCCCCATTCACACAGTGTGAAGTGATCAAACCCCCCTCACAGAGTCTGAAGTGATCAATCCCCACCTCACACAGTCTGAAGTGATCAAACCCCCCCTCACACAGTCTGAAGTGATCAAACCCCCACTCACACAGTCTGAAGTGATCAAACCCCCACTCACACAGTCTGAAGTGATCAAACCCCACTCACACAGTCTGAAGTGATCAAACCCCACTCACACAGTCTGAAGTGATCAAACCCCCACTCACACAGTCTGAAGTGATCAAACCCCCACTCACACAGTCTGAAGAGATCAAACCCCACTCACACAGTCTGAAGTGATCAAACCCCCACTCACACAGTCTGAAGAGATCAAACCCCCACTCACACAGTGTGAAGTGATCAATCCCCACCTCACACAGTCTGAAGTGATCAATCCCCCACTCACACAGTCTGAAGTGATCAAACGCCACCTCACACAGTCTGCAGTGATCAAACCCCCACTCACACAGTCTGAAGTGATCAAACCCCCACTCACACAGTCTGAAGTGATCAAACCCCACCTCACACAGTCTGAAGTGATCAAACCCCACCTCACACAGTCTGAAGTGATCAAACCCCACCTCACACAGTCTGAAGTGATCAAACCCCACCTCACACAGTCTGAAGAGATCAAACCCCACCTCACACAGTCTGAAGTGATCAAACCCCCCTCACACAGTCTGAAGTGATCAAACCCCCCCCACACAGTCTGAAGTGATCAAACCCCACCTCACACAGTCTGAAGAGATCAAACCCCCACTCACACAGTCTGAAGTGATCAAACCCCCCTCACACAGTCTGAAGTGATCAAACCCCACCTCACACAGTCTGAAGTGATCAAACCCCACCTCACACAGTCTGAAGTGATCAAACCCCACCTCACACAGTCTGAAGTGATCAAACCCCACCTCACACAGTCTGAAGTGATCAAACCCCACCTCACACAGTCTGAAGTGATCAAACCCCACCTCACACAGTCTGAAGTGTCTACTGCCCTACAGACTGCTCAGCAGGTCTCCCCAAACTCGTGTGCCTTTTTACGCACCGGCTAGTCCACAACTGAATCAATTCAACTGTAATTAACTGTAATTCCTCATTTAGCAGATTACAGTGAGTAAAGTCATTAGTTGTTCACTGATAACATGACCTGGGATATGAATATGAAATGGCCATATGGCCAAACGGAGGTAAATCACCCTCAGTAGACATTAAACTTGTCATGTCTAATTTGGAAAAAATTGAAAAACAATGGCAGCATCGTGATACAATTCAGAGCTAGCAATAATGGTTGGGATGAAAGCCAACTATGCGGGGCTAGCTGGTTTAACATTCGCATACTCACATTGTTTGCTAAAATTGCCCTATTGCTGTATTGTGGTGTGTACTTCACACTGCAGTGTGAGAGTTAAGGGGCAAATCACTCTCCCAAAGACACGCACACTTCTGGTTTTCTTTGGGCAAGGGTTGCGAATTGCATAATGCAACACGCAGGTACAAAGGAATTCTATGTGATTCTGCACATTTGATAATTAGTCTTATCAGTTCTCCAGAATTGTGTAGTGGTGCATACTCCATATCAATCGCAATTGTATTTACTGCAATTATTCAGCCTATGTTTTTTTTTTTACTTTTATTCTGGATGATTAGTTTTTATATCAACATTTCTCCTCCTTGCGTAGTATTACAGTAGTTATGACTATATGACTGTGGGAATGTTGGTGACAGTATTGATAAATATGTTTTCCTAGTTTAGTGGCACATGCCGCATGCCTACGGTTATGAAGCAATATAGCCCCCCTGTCAGTGACACGCATTATTATGATCATATGAATATTGATATTAATATTTGCTCGGCGTGCGGGTGTGGCGTTCAGAGCGGAGTCTGGTGTCACGGAGAACGGCCCTGTCACGAGTGATGAATAGCCTGAGCGGCCGAAATGGGCTGAGACGTTCTTTAATGTCATTTGAAATGTAATCTGCAGCCATGCATTAAATGAACAATATTATCTGATCGAAGCAGGCTGTCATTCCTGTAAACTGCAGGGATTCCCTGACTCGTCAGTCAGCATTGTGGAGTGGTGGTGGTGGTGGGGGGGGGGTTCCTTTGTGTGTGTGTGTGTGTCTGTCTGTGTCTTTGTGTGTGCGGGTGTGTGTCTGTGTATGTGCGTGTTGTCTTTTTGTCTGTGTGTGTGCCTGTGTGTCTGTGTGCGTGTGTGTGTTTGTGTCCATGTGTGCACGTGTAGCAGGGTGGTTAGGGAACTGTGGTAGTGCCTATGAGGTTTGGGATTAGATTCCCAGGTGGGTCCCTTTCACCCTGGGACACGATGCCTAATCTCAACTGCTTCAGTAAATATCCAGCTGTCTAAATGGGTTGGATGTAAATGTAGGCTGCATGAGTTGCTCTGCTGAAGGCCTAAAATGTAGATTTGTATGTGTGTGTGTGTGTGTGGGTGCATGTATGCGTGCACATGTATCTGTTTAACGAGATCCTACAAAGGACAGTAGAGGATCATTTCACAGAACTTAACGTGGTGTGTGCGTGTGTGTGTGTGTGTGTGTGTGTGTGTGTGTCTTGCAGTACAATGAAGAAATTCACTATGTGGAGCCCTGTCTGAATGGAACACTGGTCCAAGCTGATAAAACCAACAAAGACGTGAGTAAATATTGCTGAAATTCCATCATTCATTACATTACATTACATTACATTACATTATATTACATGTCATTTGGCTGAAGCTTTTATCCAAAGCGACAGGAGACAATCCTCCCCTGGAGCAACGCAGGGTTAAGGGCCTTTGCTCGAGGATCCATTATCAATGTAAACCTCCGCCCAGCAGTGTGTTTGTAAAGGCTGGAATCACTTTTACGATCTGCGTGTGAAACCACAGGCAGTGAGCGCAGCATAAGGTGCTAGACACACAGCCCCTCCGGTGCTTGTGCATCTGTCTGACTTCGCCACCTGCTGGCCGGAGACCAACATTACGTCCTCCCGGACCACCCGTCTTCTCTCCCTGTCACGTTATTATAGATCACACGGCATTACCCCTCATGCTGAGAGCCCACTTGGTTATTCAATCAGTTTCTTCCATTTTGTCGTGATAACCTGCCAACCGGACAGTCTGGGATTTCATCTTTATTTTCTGCCAAATATGGCTTTCTGGCTGCATGGTTTAATCAAACAACTTGCTTTCTCTCTCTATCTCTATCTCTCTCTATCTCTCTCTATCTCTATCTCTCTCTCTCTCTCCCCCTCCCTCTTGCATGTGTAACGGTTTATGTGGAATGTTTTGTTATAATGTATAATATGCCATAGACTATAATGGCACTTGTATAGTTACATATAGCTATTGTTGTGTTGTATTGTATTTAACTATTGTATTGTGTATTCTAGCTGCCAACCGTGCTATGCTAGTTTGTAAGTTGATGCATTCTCCAAGGGTTCCGAATGTATCCGTATGGTCACGTTAGGACTCGGAACCATACTGTCCTCTAGGGTCCTCTTCACACTTGTTCCTGTGTTCAATCTGCACTTCATTGTACGTCGCTCTGGATAAGAGTGTCTGCTAGATGCCTTGTAATGTGATGTAATATAATAATCAATAACATCAATAATTTTGTATGTTTAAAATACATCTCCTCTTTGTCTCTTGGGTCCTTTCAGCATTTTAGAGAACACCTGGACAAGCTCTTTGCCAAAGGAATGGGAATGCTGGGGAATGCTTTAACTGAAGCCTTTACTCTACTGAATGATGTGAGTTTGAGCTTTAACTCTACTGAATGATGTGAGTTTGAGTCTTTACTCT